>NW_003852411.1:12100835-12114625 GCF_000181295.1 Otolemur garnettii
AATCCAGGCTGACTAGGTGAGCATACTGATAGCTCTGCTCAGCTCCCAGAAGCTTAAATAAATAAGCACTTAACCCACCCAAAGGGAGCCAAGTGAACTAGTGGTAATTCCCGGATGCTGCCACAGTTTCCTTTGTTTAACTCCACTGGAGAGTCAGTCTATGAAGCATGCAATGTGTTACTTCTGAGCCCCAGAATAGGAGCCTAGCTTGAATTCTAATGGGATAGGCCAGCAAACCCCAAGCTAAGTGGCTGGTGTATTTGGAAGTTCTGTGGCTCTGGGTATTGCTGGCTGGGTTCCTTGCTTTTCTTTGCCCTGCCCCCCTCCCCCCATTCTCTCCCACCATCCTAGCTGGGACTCACAGGCCCAGAGCCCAACAAATCTGGTCAAGTCTCTTGGCTAAAATAAAACAAACAATGTGCACCACTGGGGTTACTTCCGCCAGCATCTTAGTGGAAGAGAAAGGCTCTATGTGGGAGACTTTATTCATTATATTTACTAAGAAGCCTTTTCTTAGTTTTTTTGTTCTTTCACTGAGAGCCTGGGTAGAAAGTCTGGTACCTGTATCATTTATGACTCTTCTCACCTCTCCCTTGTTGTCGTAATTTTCTGTGCCCATGTCCTATCTCCCAAACTGATCTTCAGATTCTGTGCCACCAAGCAGAGCCTATAGAGCAGCATGTTTCAACTTTTTTTTTTTTTTTAATCACACTTGAACCTATAGTTAAACTTCCATGGCACACTTAAATTATGTTGATCAAAAAAAAAAAAGAATTTACAAAAAGAATATACTTTGCTTTGAACTTCTTTCAAAGATAATTTAATTAATGATCTTTAAAAATCTTTGTGGCACACCTAAGATCCTCTGTTATAGAGGATCGCAGTTCATCAAGGACCTATGATGTTTAACTCAATCCCTGATATTATAGATTCCACAAATTATAAAAATAAAACATTAAGAACAGCTAATGTTCATATAACACACTTAAAGTCATTTTCATGCAAATTAACTTATTTATATTTTCAAAAACCTGGGAAATTCAAAAAGGTTACTTGCCCAAGATAACCCAATTAGCAAGAGGCAGAGACAGAATTCAAACTAATGTCTTCTGATTCTAGGTTAAGTTCTGTTTCCACAATGCTTCCACTATCTTCCCTGATAGCTACAAGTCACAATTTAAAATCTACAAAAGGGATTTCATGTTAGTCCAAAGTTAAGGAAAATAAGGATATTAAAAACAAAGATTTTGTTTTTTTCTAAATGGACTACTTTTTTCACTGAGACCATGGCACAAAAATCCACTGCTCTATGCTGGGTTAGTAAAGACCTGGAATAGCATAACAGTCATAGCTTTCACAGAGCTAGCCATAGGCTTCCTGATTTGGTGTCCATTTAGTCACATACACATTGCATTCTGGGGAGGACAGGAAGAAACAACATTCAGCTCTAACACCAAAGATTAGTAAATATTCTAACTTCAGATTTAAACAGGCTGACCAGGCTCGTGAGTATACGAGTGGCCAGACCTGAGAAAAGGAAGCATTCTCGTTTCACTGGTCCTTCTCTTGCTGAGGGTCAGAATACTGTCTCCCCTTCACAGAGGATCTTGGGGTTATTTAGGTGATGATGCTTTTGCAAAGATAAAGCATACAACCTTTTCTTTCTTTTTTTTTTTTTTATTAAATCACAGCTGTGTACATTAATGCAATCACAGCGTACAGTGTGGTGTTTTCATATACATTTTGATATATTCTCATCAAACTGGTTAACATAGCCTTCATGTCATCTTCTTAGTTACTGAGTTAAGACATTCATACTCTGCTTTTAGAAAGATTCACTTGTACCCTTGTAGGATAAACCATAGAAGTGACCCCTCCAGCACCCTCCCTCCACCCATCCACCTCCTTCCCTCTCCTCTCCCTCCCCCCTTCCCATATTCTAAGGCCATAATTAGGTTATAACATTCCTGTGAAAGCTATAAATTAGTTTCAAAATAGGGCTGTGTACATTGGATACTTTTTCTTCCATTCTTGAGATACTTTGCTAAGAAGAACATTTTCCAGTTCCATCCATGTAAACATGAAGGAGGTAAAGTCTCCATCTTTCTTTAGGACTGCATAATATTCCATGGTGTACATATACCACAACTTATTAATCCATTCGTGGGTTGATGGGCACTTGGGCTTCCTCCATGACCTAGCAATTATGAACTGGGCTGCAATAAACATTCTGATACAAATGTCTTTGTTGCAATATGATTTTTGGTCTTCTGGATATATACCTAATAAAGGAATTGCAGGATCAAATGGCAGGTCTATTTTTAGTTCTCTAAGTGTCCTCCAGATGTCTTTCCAAAAGAAATGAATTAATTTGCATTCCCACCAGCAGTGTAGAAGTGTTCCCTTTTCTCCACATCATATAACCTTTTCTTAGTTAACCAAAGGACCACTGCCAAATTCCGTATCTAAAAGCAGCTCAGAGAGTGGACTCTGGATTATTTCACTTTGTCCAGTTCCCTTGGATCAAGCCATAGGACGTTTGAGAAGAGGACGTTTGAGAAGGGAACTCTGGTACAGAGTAGTAGAAGAGTGCTCGTGACCTCTGAGGCTCTCTGGCATTGGCCTGTGGCTTAAGGTAAGACGATGGGGAACCAGCTTTTTTTTCCTTTGCTCTATCCATTTTCTACACCCAACGATGTAACAGAACTTGAGATTGGATGCAGCTAGACATCAGAATTCCAAACCAGAAGAACAAAGATAAATGCCCATTAAACACTACCCCCAGGTAGCAGAAATACTACCTGGTCTATTTTGAGAGCGAGGCATCCAGCTATCCTCTGATGCTAATAAGCCAGGCTATAACCACCCTATCTCGGTTCCTTCATCAGTCAGGGATGACATTAGGACACATAAAAACCCTCTGCTCATAACCAAAGCAGGAACAAATCTGGTTTACTCTATGAGTCCTCACCGGATTCCCAAAAGGGACTGTATAATGATAAAAACCCAAATTGTTTTTCCTTGCAGATACTTCCATTACTCAACTCTGTTATTCATAGCTTTAGGCTGCTTCCTCCAGCCGCAACCCCGGCACTGCCAGGTGAGGGTAACCTGCAGTTTCCCTCACAACGCAGCTCTCACCTACATGAAAGAAGGTGAGCTGAGGGGAGGCATGGATGAGCCTCTATTCCGATTGCCACACATGTACGCACGTTTCTAAGTTTCAGTTAAGGACACTCAGGAGAAGGCTGATCTTGCACTGCAGGGTCAAGGACAGTTTTCTTCATTCATCTCAGCTACTGAATTTGCATTTGTAACTGTCTTTGTTTTCCAGCAGTTTACTTGAGAAGCACAAATTGTAAAAATCAACTATTCACACACAGTCAATTTTACAGTATTCACAGAAAGATGAAATAGAACTATATAGGTAATCTCAGACAAGCCAGAATGCCTAAAACATTTATCATGTGTGCCTGGGTGGGAGAGGATAAGGGAGGGAAGGCAGAGGTCTCTTTGAAATCATGTTTATGTTAATTATAAAACTGATTAATATTTTATGAATTCACATACCTATAAAGGAGCCATTGCCACAGGTAGTTCTCAAAGTGGCTCATCTGTATCTTAATAAATAAAAAGTGATTATTTTTAGCCCATAGGGTCTTGATTTGAGAGGCTTTGTTCTTCCACATTCTGGAATTCATTATAGTGTTACTAACTCTTAGGGAAGTGGGTTCACCAAAGCCTTGCTCCAGCTGAAATCCCCACCCATATACATCACCCTAGAGTCACAGGGTGTCTAAACAGGTCTCTCTACACTTGTCTAGTGAGAAAGATATTCCGACAGGCCCACTGTGGCAAGGAAGCCTCTGTTGGAGGACTGTTTGGCTCGAGTTTTAGCCTCTGGTTCCAGACCTCCCCTCCCAACTCAGTACACATAGGGAGCTTTGTTTACTGATGTGAAGCCCTCACTGCTGTCATGGCAACCAAAAGGAAGACAAAGCCCGCCAGGATGGGCCGGCCTGTGTGACTCAAAGATCTGTTTACCCACACTCCTGTACACACTTGCATGCTTCATCACACACACATTGGCACCAGTACACACATGCTCACGCTGACACAGGAAGCATATGTAGACAGACTCTGCCAAGCACACAAATAGTCACATGGTCACACTCCTATTAATCTTCACAGCCTGTATTTCAGAGGGCTCTGCTACCCACAAAGAAACAGTGCCGCTGTTCCTGTAAGATCTTTGCTTCAGGAAGGAGGAATTTGAGCTGGAAATCAAGAAAAACCTCTTCAATCCTGAAAGTTCTGAAATTAACGGAGAAATTGGGGAAGTTGGATTGACACTTATGTGGTGGCAGTGGTTTAATTTCATTTCTACTTGGAAATGCGCAGAGGAAGGGGGAGTGGTGAGATTTTTCAATGTTCTTATGTTCGTAGCGTTCAGTGCTCTTACGACCCTGGGGAATCTGTTCATTTTTTAGAGGAGCAAACACAGCCCCAGAGAAGATAAATACCTTTGTGAAGGTCACACCATTTGGCAATATTATCGTTATTTATGCCTCATCCCGTGACTTGTTCCAAAAAGGATTTAAAAGGAGACTTAGGCTGTCAATAAATAAAAGCCAAAACAGAAGCTAGCCTTCTAAATCCTATCCACTATTGACTCTAATAAGCAGGACGGGTACCCAGATGGGTGAGGATGCAAATACTCAGGCACTATATCATACTGCATTACTCTGTCTTAGAATCAAGAGCTTTGGGAAGGCTCCTCCTATGAGCAGAAATCTTTGCCTAAAGTGGTTAAGGCAAATAAATGGCATCACCCAAAGCACTGTCCCCCTCCCATAGCCCTCTACCTTATATCCATAGCAACAGAAGAAGAGCCCTGAGTTTCCTGCACTAGGATAGATAGACCTGACAGATCACCTGTCCAAGCCCAGCCTTTTACATGCAAGGACACTAAGCAGCAGTCCCCATCCTTTTTGGCACCAAAGACTGGTTTCATGGAAGACAATTTTTCCATGGACCAGGGTAGAGGAGATTAGATTCTCATAAGAGTGTGCAATCTAGATCCCTCACAAACACAGTGTACAGTAGGGTTCCTGCTCCTGTGAGAGCATAGGAGATGGGGCCTGTGTGGGCCACTGCTGATGTGGGGATAGGAAGTGAAGCTCAGGTGTTGATCTGAGCAACAGGGAGCAGCTGTAAATATAGGATGAAGCTTCACGGGCTCACCTCCTGCTCTGTAGCCTGGTTCATAACAGGCCATGGCTAATAGGAATCCATGGCCCAGAGGTTGGGAACTGCAGAACTGAAGGACAGGGGGAGGTCAGACACCTGCTGGTCCACAACCTGGTACATTTCTTAGATCTCCATGTTCAAAGTCATTACTATTTCACAGCTTCAAGACATTTCAGATTCCCTTAGGATCTCAGGGAATGACTTTTCCTTCTCTTCTTGACACTGAGAACTCATGTACATATTTATTTGAGTAAGTACAGTGAAAAAAGGCCTCGCAATGAATGTAAAGGGGATAATGAAGAAACTAGACTATGTTTCTTATTAAGGTTTTTAACCTTAAAGTTAATCCAGACTGTTAAAGCACAAGCACACAGATCTCTGAGGTTATACATACCTGGGTGTGAATCCTAGCTCCATTCTGGTGGGATCTGAGGCATGCTCTTGAGTCTCAGCTTTCTCGTTTGGAAAATAAGAATAAACATCATAGCTGTCTCAAAAGGTTGATTGTGAGGATTAAACAGATAGAAAGGAAAAAGGGTAGCATGTGGGACAGATCAGAGCCACTTGGAGCACCTGGTAAATGTTACTGACATTGCTGAGAATGTATCATAATACAGATAACCTGTTATCAAGGCCTTCATCCGTATATGTTCATTCTGCCTCCAAAACACAATGTATTGATTGTCTACTACATGGCAGGTATTGTTTTAGAATATGGTAATACAACATCAAGTATCAAAGCAAAATCCTTGTCCCCACAGAGTTTATAGCGTACTGTAGGAGAAAAACTGTAAACAAAGTAAGTACAATACATAGTATGTTATATACTGGCAAGCCCTCAGGGAAAAAACAGTAGAGAAGTACAGTTAGTATTGGTGGGGGTTGGGGCTGGAATTGGGGACGGGTTGGCTGGGCAGGGCCTCATGAAGGAGACCTGAGGAACGCCATGAAGTGTGAGAAGGGGAGCCACGTAGATGGTCCAGTGGGGGTTGCACTTCCAGGAAGGGTGACAGCCAGGGCAAATTTGAGGGCAGGAGCACCCTGCAGGAGTCTCTGAAGAACAGAAAGGCACTGATACGGCTGCACTGGATTGAATAAATGCTTAAGGGGTGAGGGGAGGTCAGAGAGGATGACAGGCCAGGTGGAGGTGGAGGTGGAGGGGTGGATCACACGGGGCCTATAGAGAGCTGGTTTTCACTAGGGGTCACTGGGAAAGCCCTGGTGTTAAATGACACACAAGCTAAGTTTTCAGAGAATGCCTCTGGGTGAGAACATGCTGAAAAGGGCTGAGGGTGGAAGCTGGTGACCTTCTGGTTATGTCCAGATGATGGCAGCCTTGGGCCAGAGTGGCAGGAGTGGGGCTTCTGGAAATAGTGGGGTTCTGGATATAAGGTGAAGATCAAGCTAGGAGGACATGCTGACCATTGAATGAGAAGTGTGATAGAGATACGAGCCCAAGATGACCCCCGGGCATCTGGCTACAGCAACTAAATGTTTGGATTAAATGATCTGAAATAGAAGATACTGGGGTTGGGGGGGGCAGATTTGAGGGGGTGGAAATCAAGAGTTCTGCTGTGTATATAACTCAACTGGATATTCTAACATATCTCTAGTAAAGATCTTTAGGCTTAAAATTACTGATTCTCTGTTATCTATACAATACATGCCAACTGCTTTAAGAGTTATCTCCCATGAAGGAAAGGGCACCCTAGAGTCTCCGACCATCACAGGGGGGACCTCCTTCTCCCCTGCTCACATGGGCTAGAAAGATGTCAACAGATCACTCAGCAAAACCATCAAGAAATTGCTGGTATTGCTGCAAGCAAAATTCAAAACACAACAACAACAACAACCCCCCCCCCCAACAAATATTCTTGAAGGCTGCACTGTCATACCCTCTGCTTCACTTATCCCTCCCATCACCAGCTGGACAAGGAGGAGCGTGTCCTATGAGCACTGCACAGTTACGAGCTCTCACGTGGTGGTCCTGAATACCTCGGAGGAAATGAAGCCAGGCACCACGCTTCTGCGCCTATTCCACGGATTAGCCAAGTAGAGGCTTAAAGAGCATTGAACCACATGAGAGTTATACAGCAGCACTCAGATCTCCCTGCTCTGTTTAATTCTCCACCAGTCTGTGTCACCTCACTGTGACACACAGAGACTATCAAGGCACAAACTCAGAGGCACACACGCTGCTTTCTCTCTCGCTCCATGTATATAATAGTGTGTGTTTCAGTCACAATATTTCAGCGGGTTCAAAGCCCTGTGGCACAGGAAGAATGGGCCCCAGGAAGCACGCGCATTCCACATTCTTCTGTCTCCTCCCTTCGCGTCCCCCCCACCCACACTCTAATTACAGTATAAAAGAGGCATCTTGACAGAGAACAAATGGCTGTGTTCTTTTAAGAGACACATTTTGCACTCCTTTGAGAAGCCACAGCCATTGGCTGCCTCCCCAAAGGCTTCGGAGGTGCCGGAGGAGCGGTGCGGCTGTGTTCAAGGGGGTGACTGAGAGTCTATTACCAGGTCGAGCCTTTGTACACTGTATCACTGTGTGGACATTGTCCCCCTTTGTCAAAGGGCTTTGAGTTTCCCAGAATCCTTTGTTCATCCTCCTCAGATAATTTAAACATTAAAGGTTCCTCTTAGGAAGATAAAATGTCATGGGTCACCATCAAAAGATTCTTCCCTGTTAAACAAGGCCTTTCATATGCTTTGGGATGGACGAGTGGGCGAAGAGAAGGCCCAGAGCTGCCTGAAGGGGAATGGTGGAGGCAGAGGGCAGGAGCTAGACTCTGAAGGGCAAATGGGCCCGAGGGAACCGAGGGGCGAGACTGGAAGGGGCAGAGGAAGGCCAGAGCCGGCGCAGGCTGGGGAATGCCAACTCACTGCTGAAAGGTTAACCGGCCTCTCCGCTCTCTAGCCTTTCAGAGGCTGGGATTAAAATGGGATGGCAGACATGGGTTTTCATTCACACATCCATTCACTCATGTCTTCAGGGTATACCAGAAAGCCTCCCAAACTCAGTTCCATTTTTCAGACAGACAAACAAAAACCAGGCTTAGAACAACCACTAGCATTGCCCAAATCACAGTCCGCATGCGCTAGAAGCAGCTGGACCTCTCCATTTCCGCGCCTTGGCATTGTCTGAGTACTCACTGGTGACCCCGCGTGCTATAGGATCCGTCAGGACAAGAGCTGTGGGGACCGTTAGTGCTCACAGTTCCACCCGTGGCTCCAGCATGGACTAGCCACTCAGCAGGGTCTGTCACGCACGTTAAGCAGCCAGCAGAGGGGAAGCAGAACAAGATGGGAGGGCAGGGTCAGGGAGGAGGACACACGCCCTGGGCCTGGGTCTCCTAAAGCCCTGGAGGCGAGCCCCTCCCGGGGCAGTGCTGCGGCTGTGTGTGTTGGGGCGTGCAGAGGCGATCCGGCAGGGAGCACACTGGGCCACTTGACTCCAGCTCACGCTCTGCGACACCCGCCCTCTGTGTGCTTCTTCTCAAACTTCTTTGCTCCTCCAGACCTTGGGGCGCCCCAGGGCCCAGGCTTAGGTCCTTTCCTCTAGCGCATTCTCCCTCCAGGTGATCTCATACAGGCCCACGGGGATTTCCAACAGCACCTCTGCGTTAGAGTTTACCAACTTTACATCTCCAGCCCCAACTCACCACTGAGCTCGAAACCCACTTATGTAACTGTCTACTTGATGGCAAACAGGCATCTCGAATGTGACATGGCCAAAAGAGAATTTTGATTTCTCTCCCAAACTGCTCCTCCTCTAGTCTCTTCCACCTTGGTATGTAATGCCATCCAAGCCAGGAGCCATCTGCAGTTCTTCCTTTTTCTTGCCCTAACCATAGGCCACCCCATAAGCAATTACCTCTTCTCTCCCATCTAGTGCTGTCATCCTAGTCCTCGTGACAGCCTGGATGTGTCCTGCCTTCAGAAGCGTGCAACAGCCTCCTGAATGACTCTTTGTTCCACCTCTGTCCTGATCCTTTTCTCTTCCAATGGGAAAACAGGCAGCAACTTTTGAATACAAAATAAATCATATTCTCCTTCTGTTGAAGACGCTCCTTGGGCTCCTCACTGTTAAAATCCAAACTCTTTATTATGGTCTACAAGACCCTCCATGAATTTTTATCTCTCTCCTTAACTACAGGGGGGATCTTTTCTGATAATAATAATAACAAAATTAGAATTAATAATCTGCCACAACCTGTTTTATTAATATTTGTCACTAAAATATGATCTTGTTCAACTATTTGGGGTTTTTTTGCCTTTCTTCAAGAATGTAAGCTACATGAGAAAAGGGTCTCTTGTGCCACATTCATCATCATATTCTTAGTATTAGAATAGTGCCTGGTGCTTGGAAGGAATTCAGTATTTGATGAATGAATGAATGGAGTAACAGAATGGTCTGAATTACATATTGTTTTCTCCAGAGATTACCTCTATGAATCATGTCCACTGGAGACTGTACTGCTGGCAATGTGGTCAATCCCTCCACCTCCAAGAATTCTCAACCAAGTCAACCTGAAAACGAGCTGTACACTTGCTCTTCATCACCTCGTATGAGCTTTCAAGACCACCCCAAAGCGGCAAAGTGACACCACAGCAGGACATGCATTACTATGCTTAGCTGAAATATTCTGTGCTATAGTTGAGACTATATCCCTCTTTAGTCTTAGTCTCATTTAAGTTGATGGTTATCATCTGTTATTGAGATGTCTTTCTTAAACTGAGGATATTTAATAAATCACCAACTTCTTCTGCCTGTCTTATAGTTAACCTAAGTTCTTCATTAAAATGCAGTTAATTATTATCTCACTGAAAGTGTCACCATCTATTAGAGGTAAGTGCAGGAGCTGTACAGCCAAGATGCTCTGCTCCCGAGGGACTGGCATGTGGCAGGCATCAGAGCTCCAGACTATGGTAAGGCTGTGCACCTTCCGACGAGGACTTTGTAACAATAAGTATCCAACTAGAGTGACAATATAGCACACAAGAAAATTAAACCTGGGGTACAGTAAAACAAGTTTACTTGAACTCAGTACACTTATCTTTGAATCAGAACACAGGCAAGTTATTCAGTTTCTCCGAAGTCCAATTTCCTAATAAATGGCATTGATAAAAATCCTGTTGACAAGCTCCCATGAGCAAAGGCATGGTACTTCAACAGATGTGAGCTGAAGCTGAAGCTGTTTGCTTAAAGCACAAAGTACTGTCAGTGGACAGCTCTTGTTACTGTCTCACCTTGGGATATTAACTACAATCAGACATTTGAGTCAAGGTAACACACAACCAGTACTGGATAGGAAGGAATACTGGTGAGGTTTAGAGACGGAGAAAGCACATCTTTTGATAAAGTCTACGTTACTGAACTCTTGCAGATTGTTGGACTACTTTTCAACTCTAACTTCTTACCTCACAGATTCTATGTAACCATCACCTTCATGACAGCTATTTCTATGTAGGACTTTCAGGTGAAGATTTCCTTCAGAGCAGACTCTTCAGAGTTTGGAGCCATGTACATGGAGGCATCAGGGAGGGGGCTTCCAGCTTGGACCACAACCTCCACCTCAGCATGGACTTCTAATTGCTGCCAAGGCCCTTGTCTTAACAAAGTCCTTCCTAATGTATTTCTATCCTGCAGCAAATGTACTGCTCACACAGCTGCAGTACTCAAAGTAGGGCCACAGACCCGGTGCCCACATGCAAACTGTTTCTAGTCCATGATGAGATAAATTCAGAAACTGAAAGCACTCAATAACTTTTACAATATTTTAACAGATATTTTATGTCTATCAAATACAGGGTGGCCATGTCTATCAAATAAAATTGCACACGAACTTTATGGCCACCCTGTATAAGAATAAAAACTGAGAGCTTTATTTTATATCTCTTTGTATTTTTTGTTTCCTTTTTTTTGCAATTTATTTTGTGACAAATGTATTTTACGAAAGTATCAACAGACCAGAAATTTTAAAAAATGATTGTCCCCCACAGATAGCTTAAAAAGCGCTATCTGGATTGAAATCATCTCTCCATGGCTAGAAGACAGGTATTGAGATCATCATACTAATTTACTACTTATTTTGTGTTTATGATATACTAGAACAGGTGTCCTCAAACTGTGGCCCGCCTAGGACATTTATCTGGCCTGCTGGGGGTTTTGCCACTGTTGCCTGTCCTGCTTAGCAGCTGACTCATCCCGGGGCCTGCAGTCTGTTCCTCCAATGGTCTGAGGGACAGTGAACTGGCCCCCTGGGTAAAAACTTTGAGGACCCCTGTACTAGAAACTTTGCTATATGTTTTGTGCTATCTCCTTTAGTTTTCATAAAAACTCAAAATACATGATATTACCTGATTTTTTAGAAGAGGCCCAACAGTGTTTAAAAACCCATTCAAGGTCATATTACTAAGTAGTGACAGCACAGGGTTCTTCTGGCCACAAACAAATCTACAGAGACCCAAGAGAAGAGGCCCACACCACCGAGGTCTTAGGATTACACTGGTATCATGTACCACAGATTTTCTCTGTATTTTTCTGTTCTTTCTTTCTGTGTGTTCTCTCCCCTGTATTTTATATTCTTCTTTTTCATTTTCTGACTTTTGTTCAGTCTCTTGTCCCCAGGGTGTACTTAGCTGAGAAGAATGAATGTGAGGTCACAAAAGCCCCTGACCTCCACTACCCAATGTCCCTCCCGTATCCGGGTCTCTGGAGTTGAGGAAATGCACATTTTCGTGGTGCACAGGAAGTAGGAAGTTTACAGGACCCTTGTATTATCAAATAGTGGTTATCAGAAATGGATTCCTATTAAAAGCACTAGACCTCAACAGCATAAACAAAATAACCATATTCTTTTGCGAGTGCACACACTCTGCTAATAAACGCTGATTGTATTTGGGTTTCTTACAGCCAAACATTACAATAAATTCAAAGTTAAAATTTTACTTCGTTCTTATCTGAAAATGCATTTTACCCACAAACATCTGTGCGTACGTGTGGTTACATCTGCAGTCATGCAGATACACCTATGGGAACACACACCGAAGTGTATAGGAAGAGCCCCTCTTATGGGGAGGCTGACATCTAAAAAGATGCACCACTCCAACATTTTTTCCAGAGGGTTACCTACTCCTTTGCAGTGATGCCTTCTCCCTAGGAAACTAATAAGTATAGACTTTACTTCTCAAGGGGTAACTAGATAGAAAGGACTTAGCTAAATAATTCTGTTCATATATGAAACAAGATAGTTACTCTGACATGCTTGGAAAACTTATGTTTTACAGAAAATCCGAAAAGTCAAGGAACTGACTTCTACTTTTGGCAGAATGATACACTAGTGTTCTGAAATATCTTTAACACAAAATGCCCAGGGGGTGTATAAACTTATAACAAGCTTGATAATTAATGTGTTCCTAAGCCTATAGGAAAGTGCGAGAAATCTCCATGATCAAAAAATCAAGAACATATATATGTTATGTAAGTATTTCCTCCAAGTCTGCATCTTGTTTACATTCATTTTTTTTGATAGTATCTTTGATGAACAAAAATTTTTTTTATTTGACAAAGCCCAACTTATCAATTGTTTTTGCTTTTATATTCTGTTCAAAGAACATTTGTCTACTCTGAGTGCTCAGAGATATTCTCCAATTAATTCTTATCTACAGAGAGAGATAAGGATCTAGATTCCTTTTTATTCACATGGAATAGCCAGAGGATCTAAAAGAATGTATTAAAAAGACTTTCTTTTCCCCACTGAATTTATTTTGTACTTTTGTCAAAAATCAACCACCATATAAATGAGAGGCTCTGTATTGTGTTCCGTTGATCTATTTGACTATCCTGCAGTATTACAGTAAATCTTGAAATCAAGAATAAAACTCTGTTCTCCTTTTCAAAGCTATTCTGGCTAGCTTCTCGAAAGTCTTTGCATTTCTGTATCAGTTTTGAATTATCTTCTCTATTTCTTCAAATAGACAATTTCGATAGAGATTATATTCAATCTATATATTGACATAAGCATAATGGACGTCTTAACAATATTAAGTTTTTCAACCCATAAAAATAGTATGTCTGTCCAGTTTTTAAAATAAATTCTTTAATTTACTTCAGCAGTGTTCTGTAATTTTCAGTAGAGAGGTCTTGACGTCTTTTGTCTTCAAATTTATTCCTAGTTCCTTGATTTGTTACTTTAAAAATTTTTTAAACTCATTTTTAGTTCACTGAAATTAAAATTCTTGATCATTACAACTACACGCAACCCAATTAATTCTTTTGCATATTGATCTTATATCCTGTGACCTTGCTAAATTCACTTAATTAGTTCTCATAAGTTTTTAGACTCTACTGTTATATTTCAAAGTATACAATCACGTTATCCATGAAAAAAACTGTACTTTTATTTTTGCTTTTCTAATTTATGTACCCCTTATTTCTTCTCCTTGCCTTATTAAAATGGCTCAGATTTACATTATTATGTTGAAAAGAAGTGGTGAAAATTGGAAGTCTCTGCCCATTTCCAGATTAT
>NW_003852411.1:12114943-12127163 GCF_000181295.1 Otolemur garnettii
AGGTGTCATGTGTTTTGCAAAGGCCTTCCTGCTGTGTCATCCCACGGTGGAAGAACAAGAGTGTATGTGACACAGCAAGAGGAAGGGGCCAAACTCATCGTTTACCAGGAACCCACCCCTGCAATAACTAGGCCACTCCCATGACAATGGCTTTCATCCAGTCCGGAGGGCAGAGTCCTCATGATGCAGTCACCTCTCAGAGGTCCCAGCTCTCCACACGTGTGTTGCACTGGGGATTCATTTCTAACGCGTATACTCTGGGGACACATTCAAACCACTGCAATTTTTTTTAAAACCAGATTGAGAAACTTCTTTTATTAACTTACTATGAATTTTTATTATAAATAAATGTTCCATTTTGGTATTTTTATGAATGTATTGAGATGTTTTATGCCTTTCCCCTTTTATACCACTAATGTGGCATATCACACTGATTGATTTTCAAATGCTAAAACAACCTTGCATCCATGGATTAATCATCACTCGGTAACGATGCAATATCCTTTACATTCTGCCAGTTCTGATTGATAATATTTTGTTAAGTAAGTTTTCATCATATGTTCACAATAAATGTTGTTCTTTCCTTGTGGTGTCTTTGTGAAGGTGAAGTATAATGTTTATGCTGGCCACATCAAATGATTTTTGTAGTATTCCAGCTCTCTCTGTATCCTAAAGAATTTTGTGAAGGACAGAGGAATTTTATTTCTTCCTCAATATTTGGTAGAATTGACTGGTAAAACAATATGGACTTGGATTTGCTTTGTAGAAAGCATTTAGGTTATGAATTCAATTTCTTTAATAGACATGAATTTATTTAGATTTTTAATTTCTTATGTCAGTTTTGGCAATTTATGTTTTTAAGGAACTTGTCAAATTTGTTGGGTTTACTGCAACAAAATTATTCATAACATACCCTTATTGGCTAAAGGTGATGGTTCATACCTGTAATCCTAGCACTCTAGGAGGCTGAGGCAGGAGGATGGCTTGAGGTCCGGAGTTCAAGACCAGTCTAAGCAAGAGCAAGACCCTGTCTCTACCAAAAACAGAAAAAATCAGCCCAGTGTGGTGATGCATGCCTATAGTCCCAGTTACTTGAGAAGCTGAGGCAGGAGGATGAGTTGAACCCAGGAATTTGAGGTTGCAGGTAGCTGTAATGACGCCATTGCACTGCAGCTGGAGCAACAGGGTGAGATTCTCTCCCCTCCCCACAAATATGCTTATTATATAATGTCTATAGGATTTATTGTGATGCTTATTATTTGCTCCTGATTTTGATAATTTGTGTTGTGTCTTTTTCTTTGAAATTTATATTTCATAAATAAGTCAGACTGCAGAGCAGATGCCATTTAAGATAATGGCAGTGAAAAAGGAGATACATTTTTTTTTTTTTTGCAGTTTTTGGCCAGGGCTGGGTTTGAACCCACTACCTCCAGCATATGGGGCCGGTGCCCTACTCCTTTGAGCCACAGGCACTACCTGGGGTTACATATTTTTTAAATGCAGCACCTAGAAATAATGAGATGGGAAAAATGAAAGGGAGGCTAATAAAGGTCTTAAATATGTCAAGTCAGAGTTCCATAAAAAGAGAAGAAATAAATGAGGAGAGGAAATACTGGGAAAGATAATACCCGAATTTTCCAGAATTGATTAAAATATTCAGATACGTAGATGCAGTATGTATAATGCATACAAAAGCAGGAGAGATAGAAATCTATAACTAGAACTATTACAGTAAACTACGTAACAACAAAACAAAGACTTTAAGGAAGCCTAAGAGACAAATAAAAATCTATATAGAAAATCCAAAAGAACTGACAAAAAGTTGGAACCAATAACAAAGTTGTAAGATGTAAGTTCAGTATACAAAAACTGATTACTTTCCTATATACCAGCAATGAACAAATGGAATTAAAACTAAAAACACAATATCATTTACATTAGCACCTCAAAAAAGTAAATACTTCATATGTACAAGAGCTACATAAAGAAAACTATAAAACTCTGATGAATACAATCAAAGAACTGAATACATGGTGATATACTCTAGGTTCACGGGTAGGAAGACTCAATACTGTCAAGATGTCAGCTCCTCCCAAATCGATCTAACTCTTCACTGCAATCCCAATCAAAATCCCAGCAATAGTTCTGTGAGTATTGGTAAACTAATTCAAAAGTTTATATGGAGCAACAAAAGCCCCAGGATAGCCTACACACCATTAAAAAGGAACAAAATTGGAGGATTGACACTACCTGACTCTAAGAAGTACTATAAACCTACAATAATCAAGAAAATGTGGTACTGGTGAAAGCAGATTGCAAATTGATCAATGGAATAGAATAGAGCCTAGAAAAAGATCCACATGAGTATCCTCAACTGATATTTGAAAAAGGTACAAAGTGGAGTGAAGATAATCTTTTCTACAAGGTGCTGGAACAATAGAACATACATATATTAAAAAAGAAAACAGAATCTAGATGCAAACCTTATATGCTTCGCAAAATTAACTCAAAATAAATCTTATATACCATGATTTGAATGTTTGTATCCCCTACAAAATTCATGTTGAAACTTAATCCCCAATGCTACAGTATTAAGAGGTGGGGCTTTAGGAGGTAATTATGCTATTAGGAATCTACCTTCATCAATGGGATTAGTGCTCTTATAAAAAGATTGCAGGGGACTAGCTAGGCCCTTTGTGCCCTTCCATCTCTCCTGCCACGTAAGGACACAACCTTCATCTCTTTGCCCCCTTCTGCTATGTGAAAATATAGTGTTTGCCTTTTCCATCATGTGATGATGTAGCAACATGGCTCCAATTGGGGAAAAGAGATTCTTTGCCAGAAACAAAAGCTGCTGGCACCTTGATCTTAGAATTCCAAGCCTCCAGAACTGTGAGAAATAAATTTCTATTACTTATAAGTTACCTGGTTTTTAATGGCAGCACAATGGGCTAAAATAATAGAGCTTAATATAAAATGCAAAACTATAAAATTCCTAGACAATAACATAGGAGAAGCCCAGATGACCTTAGGTATAACAATGACTTTTTAGATACAACAACAAAAACATGATCCACAATGGAAATAACTGACAAGATGAACTTCATTAAAATTAAGAACTTCTGCTCTGCCAAAAGATACTGTCAGGAGAATGAGAAGACAAGCCACAGACTTGGATAAAATATTCTCGAAAATCCTATCAGATAAACAGCTATTATTGAAAATATACAAAGAGCTCTTAAAACTCAACAATAAGAAAACAGACAGCCAGATGAAAAAATAACCTTAAGATACACCTCACCAAAGAAAATCTACAGATGGCAAATAAGCATATGAAAAGAAGCCCCACATTGTCTGACACCAGGGAAATCCAAGTCAAAACAACAACGGATAATACTGCATACCCATTAGAATGGCCAAAATCTGACCACACAAATGCTGGTGAGGACTAGAACAACAGGAATGCAAAATAGTATAGACGCTTAGAAAGAAAGCCATTTGGCAGTTTGTTATGAAACTAAAGATACCCCTACCACACCAGTCATGCTCCCTGGTATTTACCTGAAGGAGTTGAAAACTATGTCTACGCAAAAACCTGCACATCAATGTTTACAGAAGCCTGATTTATAATTACCAGAACTTAGAAGCAACCAAAATATCCTTTAGTAGGTGAATGAACCATCCAGACAATAGAATATTATTTGGTGCTAAGAAGACATGAGCTGTTGAGCCATGAAAAAACATGGAGAAACCATAAATGCATATTACTAAGTGAAGAAGCTGACCTGAAAAGGTTACTTACTGTATGATTCCAACTATAGAACAATCTGGAAAAGACAAAAGTATGGAGACAATAGTTGCCAGGCATTGGCGGGGAAATGGAATGAACAGTAAGAGCATGGAGGATTCTTAGGGCAGTGCACATCCTCTCCATGACATCATGGTGGTACATACACATCAATATACAGTTGTCCATACCTCAAGAGTGAGCCCTAATGTAAACAAACTATAGACTTGGGATCATTTGTCCATCAATAGCAACAAATGTACCATACTGGTATGAGATGTTGATGAGGGAGGCTATACCTGTGTGTAGGCAGGGGATAAATGGAAAAACTGCACTTTTTCTTAATTTTGCCGTGAAACTAAAACTGCTCTAAATAAAGTTTAAAACACACACACACACACACACACACACCACTTAATAAGGACTGACAACTGATTGTCTTATCTATAGTGATGGAGGCCAGGATATAGAGACTATACATCTAGAAACCTGATACAAAATAATTCTTACCTTTAAGTTCTGACAAGTTAACTTTTAAGAATGAGGACAAAATAAAGATATTTTTAGATAAGTAAAAACTAAGAGTTTGGACCAAAATATCTCCAATAAAGGAAACTCTTAAGGACGTACTTTAGAAAGAAGAAAAATAGTAATCAAAGAAAAGTCTAAAATGAAAGAATGAATGGAAAGCAGAAAATATGGTAGACATGTAAGTAAATCTTAGAAAACATTTATTTAAAATAAAGATTGAGTATAAATTCTGGAGTTATAAATTACAAATCAGAACTTGGTCAATAATAGCTTATAAGTCAAAAACAGTAAAATATTACTGATTTACTCAGTTCTTATATTGCATAGTATGACGGTAGAAAGGCATTAAGTTTATAAAAATTTAAATTTAAGAATGCTTGAAAGAAATTAAAATTTAGCCACTAAAAAAGTCAGAACAGTATCTTAACATCTGATAGAGAATTTAAGTAGAATAGGCAGCTGGAAATAGTAACAAGCTATAATACTCTGATGATAAGATGTTTTGACAATCCCAAATAATCTACATATAATTTAGTAAAATTAAGAATGTATAACAGGATCAATGAATAAATATGTCAATATCTAAAAAATCAGTGGAAACTCTGGATACCAGAATTAGAAAATGAATCTTAAAAAGATATCATTTATAAAAATAAAAAAAAGATATCATTTATGACAGCAACACAATCATGATGTGCCTGGGAATAAACTAATAAAAGATATGTATGACCTTTCTGGAGTTATAAAATTAGATTGAAAGATATTCAAGAAGGCAAAATCAATGAAGATATCCATATGTTCATGGGTTGACTTACTATTGTAAATGTCAGTTCTTCCTAAACTGTGCTATTGATACAAAGTATTCCAACAAGAATCCTAACAGAGGTCTTCTTGGAACCTGGTAAGGATGAAAAGATTCACATGGAAGAGAAAAATGTTAAGAAGAGCCTAGGTTTTTCCTAAAAGTGGTGCAGGGCAATTCACTATCTATATGGATAATAAATGAAAACGGGTTCCAACCTCAAACCACTCGCCCTCACAGATACACACACAAAATCTGAGTAGGCTGAAGACTTACTGTGAAAAGAAAAAAAGTTAAATTTTTAAAAGAAAATATATCTCTATCATTTCATGCCAGCGAAGAACTTTTGAAATAAAATTTAAAAAACAAAAACCACAGAAAATAAGATGGATGAACACAATTTAAAACTTTAAACTTCTGTTCACAGTTAGGGAACCACAGAACAAAAGGATGACATGCCCCACTAATGTTTATTCAGAGTGTACAAAAAACAAGAGAAAATGGCCCAGATGAAATCTGCACAAATGATGGAAACATTTCACAGTAGAGGAAACATGAATGGGCAATAAACATTGAAAATAGGTTTAACCTCATGAGTAATCAAGAAAACACGAACTAAAACCAGGAGAGGCTCTTTGTACATATCAAATTGGCAAAAATTCAGGTATCAAAAAGTTTATGTGTTGATGAGGATAGAAAACAACAGGAGCGCTTATAAACTTCTGGTAAAACTGTAAATCGGTACAATCCAGGTCCGAAATGGAAATCAATAAAAGAAAGGAAAATTAGAAAATACACAAATATGTGGAAATTAAACAACACACTCCCGAATAACCAATGGATCAAAGAAGAAATCAAAATGTAAATCAAAAAATACTTTGAGACAAATGGAAATGGAAATACAATATACCAAACACTATAAGCTAAAGCCACTGCAAAAGGAAAGTTCATAGCAACAAATGCCCTCGTTAAGAAAAAAGAAGATTTCTAAAGACAAACCTAACTTCACACCTCAAAGAATTAGAAAGAGAAGAACAAACTAAGCCCAAAGTCAGGAGAAGGAAGAGAATAATAAAAAGCAAAGCAATGTAAGTGAAGGGAACACTTCCAAACTCATTTTATTACGCCAGTATTACCTCGATACCAAAGCCAGAGAAGAACACTAGAAGAAAGAAAATTACAGGTCATTGGCCCTAATGAACATATAAGCAAATATTCTCAATAAAACACCAGCAAACTGAATTTAAGAGTACATTAAAAGGAACAGTCACCAGGATCAGGTGGGATTTATCTCTGGGATGCAAGTATGGTTCAACACATGCAAATCAATAAATGTGATATATACCAAATTAACAGAAGGAAAAATAAAAATTATGTGAGCATGTCAATAGAGGCAGAAACAGTAGTTGACAAAATCCCACATCCTTTCATGACAAATACTTTTAACAAATTAGGTACAGAAGGAATGTACCTCAATATAAGAAGCTCACAGTTAATACCATATTCAACGGTGAAAAGCTGAAAGCTTATCCTCAAAGACCAGAAACAAAGCTGGGATACCCATTCTCGCCACTTTTATTCAATGTAGTACAGGAAGTCTTAGCCAGAGCTAAGAAAAAGCAATACAAGGCATCCAAACTGGAAAGAAATAAGTGAAATTATCTTTGCAGATGACATGATTTTATATACAAAAAACCCTGTTAGAACTAATGAATGCAGTAAAGTTTTAGAATGCAAAATCAACATACAAAAAATCAGTAGAACAACTAAACACTAACAACAAATTCTCTGAAAAATAAATCAAGAAAACAATCCCATTTATATTAACATTAAAAACATAAAAACTTAGGAATAACTTAAACCAAGGAAGTGAATTATCTGAACACTGAAAAGTATACAACATTGATTTAAAAAAACTGAAGAAATAAACACAAATAAATGGAAAGTTATCTCATGTTCATGGATTGGAAGAATTAATACTGTCCAGCTGTCCATACTACCCAAAGTGATCTATAGATTCAACGCTATCTCAGTTGAAATTCCCATGACATTTTTCCACAGAAGTAGAAAAATCAATTTTAACCACAAAATACTCCAAATAACCAAAGTAACCCTGAGCAAAAAGAACAAAATATCACATATATGGTTTCAAGAGGTACTATAAAGTTATAGTTATCAAAATAACATAGTACTAGCAAGAAAACAGACCAACAGACCAACAAAACAGAACAGAGAGTCCAAAATAATTACCCATTAATGCTCAAGAAAGATGTTAAGAACACACAATGAGGAAAGAACAGTCCCTTCATAGGTGTGGATAGATACTGACAAGCAGAAGAATGAAACTGGACCTTCATTCTCATACAATAGGCAAAAATCAACTCAAAATAGATGGAGGACTTAAACAGAAGACCTGAAACTGTAAAACTACTAGAATGAAACAGAAGGGAAAAGCTTCTTTACACTGGTCTGGGCAATGATTTTTTGTTTTTTTGTTTTTTTTTTTTTTTTGGATAAAGGATCCCAAAGCACCAGGAACAAAATAAAAAATACAGAAATGGGACTGCATCAAACTAAAAAGTCTCTTCACGGCAAGGAAAATACTCAAAAGAGTAAAAAGACAACCTACAGAATGGAAGAAAACATCTGCAAACCAGATGTCTTACAAGGAGTTAACATCCAAAATACATAAGAAACCCAAACAACTCGATAATAAGAAAACAAATTACCTGCCTAAAAATTAGGCAAAGAGCCTGAATAACACTTCTCCAAAGAAGACATACAAATGGCCTACAGGTGTATGAAAAATGCAATACTCAACCTCACTAATCGTCAGGGAAATGCAAATTAAACGAGCTATAACCTCAATGGCTATTATCAAAAAGACAAAGGGCAAGTGTTGGTGAGGATATGGAGAAAAGTGTACACTGTTGTGGGGATGAAAATTAATACAGCCATTATGGAAAACTATGTGAAGGTGCCTCAAAAAATTAAAAACAGAATTAACACATGGCCCAGCAATCCCACTTTGCGCTATATTTCCAAAAGAGATGAAATCAGCATATTGAAGATACATCTTCATTCCCATGTTCACGGCAGCATTATTCACAACAGGAATGATGCAGAATCAGTGTAAGTGGCCATCAGTGGATAAATAGGTAAGGACGTGGTATAGGTACACAATGGAATACTATTCAGCCTTAAAACAAAGAAAATCTTGTCATTTGAGATAACATGGATGAACATGGAGGACATTATGCTAACTAAAATAAGCTAAGCATGGAAAGATGAATGCTGTACACATAAGATATCACTTATGTGTGGAATCTAAAAAGTTGAACTCACAGAAGGAGACAGCAGACTGGTGGTTACCAGGGGCTGGGATGGGAAAAGGAAGTGGGGAGATGTAGGCCGAAGGGCACAAAGTTTCAGTTAAACAGTATAAATGAGTTCTATAGATCTATTGTACAGCCTGATAATTATAGTTAATAATAACATACTCTATACTTGACAATTTCTGAGAGTAGATGTTAAATGTTATTACTATAAATAAATGGTAAGTATTTAAGGTAGTGAATATGTTAATTAGTTGATTTATTCATTGTACAATAGACACATATATCAAAACATCACTTCATACCTTGTAAATATATACAATTTTTATTTGCAAATTATATCTTAATGAAGGGAGATACAACTGGGCATTATCTGAGGGAATTGAACATGCATATGTCTTATGAACCAGAAATCTGCTTTCGGAATCTTCATGGCAGCATCACTTGCGTTAGCAAAAAAACTAAAACTAGAGAATAAATAATTTATAATGCATTTATACAGTGGAATTCTACACAGAAATAAAAGTGAGCAAACCAGCATGTATAAAAATATACACCATATTTTACAATTCACAAAACATGCAATGATATATCACGTAGGGATACACACAGGAGATAAAACTAAATGAAAAGCACAGGGATGATACCCATTACCCTTGAGGGGGAGAGGTGAGACGTGGAAAGGCAGTTGGCCTTCATTGGCACTGGTGATGCTCTATCTCTTAGGCTTCATTGTAAGCACCCAGATACTCACAGACACTCATTTTAGTTTTGTTTGTGCCACACAGATGGTACAACCATGTATAAAATTACATATATACATAAAATATGTCAGACAAAAGGTTTTGAATAAGTCAGTGAGTCATAAAGACACAGTGCTTCCTGGTTATGAGGGAACTGGGTTACCTTGAGTCACCAGCCAAAGCTCTGGACCAGAAGGAGAAGAGTTGGTTTCAAGATCTGACCCTGGGGTATTCTGGCTATGTGATTCTAAATAAGTCATTAATAAGCTTAAGTTTCTTAATTTATATAATGGGGAAATAATTTCTCTTAAAGTTATGATGGGAATAAAAGAATGAGATATATACAAAGTGCTCTGGAGAATCTAATACACCATAAGCTACTGTAAGTGAACACGAAGACCCTAAAACACATACAGGGAACTTCATGTCTCTCAATTGCATCCTTTTCCAGCTGTCCCAATGCTTTCTTTCAAAAGTCATAAAGGCCGTCAGAAATCATCTTATTTTTTCCTGACCATGTGCAGAGGGGGGAGCCCCTGGACCCAGTTGCCTCGGATTTGCTGAAGTCAAACCCTCAGGCATGCCTCCCTCCTGAGCTGTACACAGAACACCTACTCAGAGGGCCAAAGCTTGGCCAGTTGAGGGGTGGATTGACAAGCCAGAAAGAGCATGGTGACAAACCCTTAAGGCCATATAAACCAGTAAATAATCCTGACTTCCTAGTATGAATCTTGTCCTGAGACTCCTCAAAATGAAGAGTCATAGAATCCAGAGTTCATTAGAAAGACAAGATATAAAACAGGAAAATCACAATAGAAAACAGTGATGGTCAGTGGGAAGGTGCCATCTGTTTTCCCTACCCAGGCACCTGCTGCCCCACGAACTCCAAGGTCTCAGCTCCCATCTGGTCACTGCAGGCTACAGGGTATACTCCTCCCTTCAATCCAAAACCTTCTATGCCCCCACTAATCACTCTCTTGAAATTTGTGAACTAAGGGGAGCTTGGTAAATTTCCCCTTTGTCTCACACCCACAGAAAGAATACCAATAAAAGTAACATCATAAATTACCCCAGTTCTCCATCTTTCTTTGAAGAGAGCCAGGGAGAAATCCAGAAGCAATCTTTTTAGGATTATCTTTGCCTAATCCTATAAACAGGCTACACCCACAAGCCTGTTTTCAAAACACCTTCGTAAGAGGCAACTCTCTATATGAAAGTCCTGTGACTATCCCCACCTTGGCCTGGCCTCTGAACATGTCCTCACTGGATAGAAGGGCCTTGTAATTCCTAATATCAGTAATTAAAGCTGCATTATGTGGCTATCAATGAAGATCAGAAGAACCTCATCATTTTGCCACCAGCCATAGCAAGTCAGCCTGAAAGGCTCACACTTAGAGGCATGAAGCCATCCCTAGAAAACGTGGGTTCTTATTGGTCTCCAAGGCTCTATCACTGAATCTAATGGCACTCAATGAAGAAAAGGGATAACATGGATGAAAATCAAACAAAAGATTCATCTGATGAGGGTAGGCAGACAAAGAACACTGACTAGGTAGAGGTCAGGGGCCTTGATTCCAGCCCTACTCTGCCCCTCACCATCTCTGGGTCTTGGATGAGGCTGTCTTGAGGGTGGGTGGCTTGACTTCAACTGCAAAATGCTCCCTCAGGGCCTTTCCAGCCTCAGCACTCCATGGGTCTAACTCAAATGAAACCCAGTGTTAGTCGTATTTGATTGGTTCCAGGAAGTGATATTTAGAGACTAGGATGCAGGGTATGAGGACTATGAAGGAGAGGGTCATGTTACAAAAGACATGAGATAAGTGGGGCTCAAATGAGCAATAAGCTTTGAGAAACCTGGGGTGAAACAATGGGGTGTAGGTGAATTTGTCTAGAAAGTCTTCTAGACAGAGTTTGAGAGAGCCCCTTAAAAGGAGATCTGTTCATGATTTTCCCACCAAGCTTGCTACAGCTTCCAGTTCAGGTAGAAACTTTATATTTCTTGAATAAGTGAGACCAGAACTGAGAGCATCTCCAAGATAAGGTTTTGCTGGTAGGGTTTGCACAACAGAAAACACTTGCCCCAAACATGGCAATTGAGAGTATTATGAGAAAGACCTGGAATCCTTCCAAGAGTGAAATTTAGGAAGCATCCCACGAGGAGCAGAGTCAGTGGGGGTAAGGTGCACCAATAAGAAAGATGGCGCCATGGACCTGTTTTGGTGAGGAATAAACCACACTGGGTTAGTTTCCTACAGAGTCCAACTCCATTCCCCCAGAGACCAGGGCAAGGCATTCATAACATAGCACCGCCTATCTTAAGGGATATAAACTACAACTGCAAAGTAGCTTTTTAAGAGGACAACATATTTGTTATAATAACAAATATAAATCATTTGAAAAGTTTAAAGTGGACTATATGCTACCCAGCAAGGAAAAAAAATGGTTTTTTTGTAAGCACGTTTGCTTGGGAGTGAGGCGGGAAGAAGAAATCTTCATTTGTTCATCAAATTCTCATTGAGCACCTATTACGCAGCAGACATGGTGCTGGGTGTTACATGTAATACTTGCAACTGCATGCCACTTTACAGTTTGCAAAACATGTTCACACAGACAATCTGGAGAGTAACTCAGTCTTTATAATGTTTTAAGCCCTAGAGTCACACAGACCCCTTTAATTCACAGTCTGTAGAATCACAAATTAGAATTAATCTGTTTATTTTCTGTAGCATGACACTAAAAAGGCAAAATGAAATCAATTTAAAAAAGAAAAAAACCTTTTGTTTAGGGAGAACATCCATCTTAAATGGGAATGCGGTATTATCACCAAACAAGAAACAAAGCAAGTTGGCAAGCCTATTAAAGACCAGAAGAAGAAGATCTGATAAAAACAGCCTCTTAAATCCAAGCATGAGAGCATGAAGCACAATCCTGTAAGAGACTGAAAAATTACAGGCTGAATAAAATTCAGTACAAATTGATTAAGGACAAAACTCGGAAGTCCTAGGGCTGGGGTGCCGACTCT
>NW_003852411.1:12128230-12131287 GCF_000181295.1 Otolemur garnettii
ATCTCCATCGGCCCAGGTTCCCCAGGGCATGTCAAATGACTTGCCCAGAGTCCCCAGCGAACCAGAAGACAGACATGTACCAGAGCCAAAAATAAAGCAAGCTATGAGATGTGAATTATTATTACCTTCCTTTTATAGATTGGAAAACTGAGAGTTAACGAAGTTAAATAACTTACTCACAGCCAGTAGGTGGTAGACCAGGATTCAAATCCTTATCTGGCTCTGTTCAAACACAACTCCATTCCCCCAGGGACTTGATGTGATTTACTTTATTCTGTGGGTTGTAGGAAATCTTCAAAGGTTTCTACATGAGGGAGTAACACGATTAGATCTATTTTTAGAAAAATAGTTCTATTTGTGCCAAAAACCAAAGACGAAGAAAGGATACCCTTGGTTATGGCAGAAACCTGGATGCAACATGATCAAGGGCATTGAAAACAGACAGGAGGATGGATGGGGAGAGCAACAGACATTTCCCAGGATAGAAAGGAATTTGCAGGCCAAATAAGGAAGAGCCAGGAATTCCAAAAGCCCCCAAGATGGGGAAGTGGGTGTGTTAGTCAAGAGAACACATGAGGATTTTACAGGAAATTAATCTGGTTTGTGGTGAGCTAGAAGGAATTCATTCAGATCTATTGCACAGTAGAAAACATGGCTTTGCAGCAGAGAGGCAAGGGTTGGGGATATGGAGCCAAGGGTCACAAGGATGCGGGAGGCTTCCAGCTGGAAGAACAGAACGACAAATCTCAGAACAGCTCCTGATGGGGAATCAGCCAGGACCTGGGGGAGAAGAACACACCCAGGCTCTCCATGAGCTCCCACCCCTTCATGTTAGGCGTGACCATGTGGCCCGTCCAACTAATGAAAAGTATCACATGGCACTTCTGTGCTAACACATTTAACTGGTGGTGCTCTGCTCCCCAGCCCTTCTGTCCTGCCAGGGCAATTGTCCAAGGACTTGTACAGATGGTAGCATCATAGGACAGTGGCATCTCTATCAGCCTGGGTCTCTGAGTGGGACATCCAGGAAGCCACTCTGACCTGCAGCTTCTGCAACATAGCTGGATTTCTCTCTCTAATGTGACAGGAGAGCTCAGAAATGCAGGAAGTGCTCCCTTTGAGGGACATCTCAGGAAAGGTGCCCATGAGGTCATGGGCAGTTTCAAGTACCTGAAGAGGAGAAAGAGCTTCAAGACCTGCAGAGCCCACTGACTGTGCCACAGGGATTCACTGAGGATAACTGAGGACAGGGACCTGGTGGGTGAAGTCCGCTATTGTGTGAACCTATGTCTGGCAAAGTGTTGAGACCATTCTCAGGAGGTTTTCCTGTTTGGGGCTTTTCATTTCTGGAGGCAAAGTATATGAGGAGCAGGGTGGTCTGGGCTGGGGAGCCTGTGCAGCAGAGAGCACGGGCTGGCCATGCACGGTTCAACACTCCCGGCCCGGCAGGCAGGCCGCTTACATGCTGCTCACGGTGCCAGTTTTCACTCGCTCAGACTCACTCGGTTGTGACACCCCTAGCTTGTGCTCTCACCCTAAATCTCATCACACCCAGATGGCTGGAGGTTCATGCATCACGGTAGAGCAGACCTGGCTCCGTGAAAGTGCACAGCCCACATTCACAAGGAGGACACAGGACCCACTCTGAAAGCCCCGGGAACACCTCAGGGCCCAAATGCTCTTTAACATCCCCTCGCTCTCTGCCTCCTGTTCTCTGTCTAGCTACTGAGGTTGGGACTCAACTCCAGAAGATCAGCTTTGCCCAGACTGGGATCCCCTCTTGGGCACGGATTTGCTTGTCAACTCTGCACACTTCTAAGGCAAGTACCAGGTGTGCTGCCTGCCCTGAGATCCCCGGGTCACTGCCCAGGGAGGTCTGCTCATACACTGGCCACTGATAAGGGAAAGATATTAACAGCGCCTCTCAGAACCCCACCCCTATGGCACTGTCCTGATGGGTAATATATGCCTTGTGGCTGTGGTCTCTCTGTGCCCCCAGACCAAGCTGCGTTTTATACCTTTCTCCCGTTTCCCTAGTTAACATGCTCACCCCTTTCGTGTATTTGCATTGGGCACCCTGGCGCTGTGTCCTTATGCTCCTGGGTAAGGACCCTGGGCCCCCTGACTTTGCTTCCTCCAACAGCCATAGCCACTCTGTGCATTTCCTGAGGGTACGTGGGCCTTGGATTCAGAAAGATCTAAGTGAAAATTCTCCTCCCTCAATTACTGACAGGGGATGCTGGGGCAAGTACCTGGTCTCTTGCAGTCTGCATTTCCCCCTCTCTAACAGGGAAACGTAGCCTGTCTTACCAAGTTGTTGTGAGGATTAAATAGATAATTTACAGACGTTTTCCCAGTATATTATGGCTATCCGATACATAGTGCTAACTTTCTTCTGACTTTTTCCCCCTGAGCTTCCTTTCTCTTTTACAACTGCACTACTCTCTATTAAAATGATTCTGTCCCGTCTGGGTGCCTCTCTCCTGTCATTCTTAGGTGCCAATAAATGAATCATGCAAAGGTGTTAATGAACATGAGGGAGAAAGTGTGTAGCCTTCATCATTTGTCATATTTGTAATTATTTAGAGGCCATTATAAAACTTTAACTTGAATAAACTGGATAATAGAAAATTCCTGATTCACAAGAGACTACTTTAGGAGGCCTTTGATGCTAATAGTTATATGTCATTAACACCTATTACGTGCCAGGCACTGGGCTAAGTTCCTTGTTTTCATTATCTCATTTAAACTCTATGGGATATTATGATTCCTACTCTACAGACTGACATGCTGAGGCTCAGAAGGGTTCCCAGTTGCCCGTGGTCACACATCTATTTAAATGAAGAGTTCAATTTCAAGCTTGAGCCCTTTAATCCAAAACTGCTATGCTCGACTGCCTCCCTCTTTTGGTAAGGGGCCTTTCCAAAACCTTCAAATCGGGGTTGCCTTTTTATGTTCATCTTTAACCCCAGCCTTTTGAAGGCCTGATATCGATTTAGTATGTTGTTAGTAGAAACATACATGTCAGAGATACAGCAACACAAGAAGAAAATCCTT
>NW_003852411.1:12131345-12174867 GCF_000181295.1 Otolemur garnettii
GACATTATTGTTACTATATCTATCCCTTTGCTATTGCTCCCAGATAGTGGTTTATTTATAAGTCAATGAGGACTCTGTTTACAATTTCTCATTTGTCTTTAAAAATTATTTCCTTTTTTGAAATAATGTGCATCCTGATATGCAACCTCAAAGCCCTGGTCTGGGTGGAATGAATGCTCCCTCTGTCCTGTTTTAGAAGCAGCCTAACCTACATTCTGTGCCAGGCACATTTACCACGGTTCACAGTGACTGGCAGAGGGGCACCACCATGGTCCTCACACTGATGCAGCTCAGAGCTCCTGGAGTATTGGAGTTGGGGGACAGCAGAGGACCTAGACAAGCAGGTGCTCTTACTCACCAAACACACCTGCAAGCTGATCTTTCTAAAATACCATGTCCCCCGTGGTCATCCTATTTCCTTGATCCAGCACCCACAATAACTCTACCACCTGTAGGATAAAGCTTACTCCCCTCTGTTGTGAGGCCCTCCATGACTCCCCAAACCAAGTTAACCCAATCTTGTTTCCACCACTCTCACATGCAATGTCTTCTATCCCACAAATAAATCGGACTGCCTCAAAGCTGAGGCTCATCCTGTGCTTCTTGCCTAAAGCATTGCCCCCCACCCCACTCCCCTCTATCCCTCGGCTTATCTAAGTTCTGGCTACCTTTCTAAACCCAGTTCAAATTCTACCTCTTTTACAAAGCTGCTCCTATGCCAGAAGCCACAGTGGCATCTCTAGTCATAGAACACATATGCCCTGTATGGAAGGATGTGGAAGATTTTAGTTTTCTGGGGAGGACGTAGCCCGCAGGGGAAAGGATCAATTTTCATATTTCTTTCAGATTTCCCTGTGTTTGGCGGTTAGGTGATACGCTAGACAATTGTGCTATAACGATAATTTCTGTGGTGTGCTACTCTTCCCCAACTGACCTGCAGCGTAAGGATGTAAATATCAGAAGTGTGTGCCCTGGAATTTCTGCATTCCTTGAATGTGGCAAAATAAAAAAATCGCATCTAAGATCCTATTGCATCATTTAAAATTACATGTGCAAAGGGGGGAAAAAGACTTTCTAATCAAGCATAACTACCGTGGGGATCAATATATAAAAATTGTCCTTTTAGTCTCCTCCTGATTATAGAACCAACGGAGAGAGACACGGGATGTACAGGAATAGATAAATGAAGACCAACGTATCAGTTTCTGCTAAAGCCAGGGGGTGAACATGACTTTCGATCTATCTTTTAAATCTATCACTAATCTTTATCACACAATTTGAACCCCACAATCACAAGCGTGACTGCACAAGCCCGGATCTGCCCTGTTACAGGGCACTGATCCTGAAGTAGGAGAAAAAGAAGGTATGTGCAGGAGGGCAGGAGAAAGGCTGAGAGGAGCAACCCAGGCCTTCGAAGCCCTCTGATGGCCAGAGGAATGAGTGAAGGGTCAGTTTGGGGGACTAGCAGTGTTTGCCAGAGGAAGGCTCCTCCCAGGGAAATAGCAAGGGAGAGGAAGTTCCCCTCACTAATGAATGACTCTAAAATGTAGGAAGCATTATACAAATATTAACCCTTTAGCTCAGGCATCCTCAAACTACGGCCCGCGGGCCACACGCAGCCCACCTAGGACATTTATCTGGCCTGCCAGGTGGTGTTTTTGCCGCCGCTGCCTGTCCTGCTTAGCAGCCAATTCATCCCGGGGCCCACAGTCCGGCCCTCCAGCAGTCTGAGGGATAGTGAACTGGGCCCCTGTTTAAAAAGTTTTAGGACCCCTGCTTTAACTGGTTAGTATCTGAAAGGGGCTGGAAAATTAGATTTAATCTTTGCTGCTACAGAGCACCAACTCAATGATTTGTTTATTTCAGTGAGCGTGGCTGCTCTCCTCAGGGGATGTCAGTTCACCTACACTTCGTCTGCTGAGCTTGACGTGGCCCACTGCCAAACAGTCACTTCTCAGCATCTAGCCAGAGCACAGGGAACAAGGAGGGCCTCACACTTCACACTGACTCGAGCACTCACTCATTCATTCAACAACCACACATTAATTAGTGCATGCCAGACACTGCTTCATGGTAGCGATACCAGCTACCACGAAGTGGTTTTCAATCTTTTTTTCTTTTTTATTTCATAGCGCCATTGAGCCTATAGTTGAACTTCCACAGTACGCTTAAATTATGTTGATAAAAAAAAAAAAGTGAAGAAAGAATATACTTACTGTGCTTTGAACTTCTTTCAAAAATAATTTAATTAATGGTCTTTACAAGTTTGCATGGCGCACCTGAGATCCTCCCAAAGCATACTAGTTGAATAATCACTGTCCTGCTCAGAACTGTGTCGCAGTACCAGTTACCAATATCAAGAAGGGGCAGCAGGATCCCCAAATTCAATCAGGTCTCAGAACAAGCCTGTTCATGGATGGATTGGTTCAAAAGGCCGTTAGATAAGCACTGATTATGTGCTGGCAGGATATGTCTTTCAATGTGCATGGATGTTCCAACGAGGAAAAAATGAACACTATTTGAACCAGGATAAGGGATACCAAAGAACACCTTTATTAAAATACATTTTGTAAGAGTCAACAATGCTAGGACGCTTTGGGTGTGTTTCTAATTTGAGTAGGGTAGACAAACACATCACGACCTGCAAATCCTTCTCGGCATTCACACTTCGTGCTTCTCGAAGCCTCCTCCTTTTGTGTGAGACCCGTACAGCTCTGGGGCACTGCACTGAGGAGAGCCTCCTGGTTCTAACGAGTGCCCGATAATGGGGACTTTATGTTCTGAACTGTTGTGTTGAGGGCGATACAATACAGACTGTCACTTGGGCTACAGTGAAATTCACTGGAAGGAGCAGAGCTGAACTGTAAGAGAGGGCGGGTGGGAGGGAGGAGAGGAAGGAGAAGCAGAGCAGGAAGACAGCCCGGCTGGCGGTGGGCTGTGGTGTGCGGCGCACTTCACACACCATGCACGGGGGCTCTTTTGTCAGGACGCCTTAGCTTGAGCATTGTCTAGAGTGCGCGAGGCTGCAAAGAGCCCTGCATTCTGGCCTCGGTGGCTATCCCGCGGTCTCTGGCGGGGTCAGCCAGGGGCAAGCAGCTTTGACAGCCCAGGCCCTGCAGAGAGTGCGGAAAGTGCTAACAGCCTCTTCAGACATATCCTTCGCTTCCCCATCACGGCTTCATTATTGTTATTATTTTAATTCTTTCCCTTCTGGGCTCCCCTGCCTTCCCATGCAAAACTGGTTCAGAGATGCCACTTTTGGAGCTCATTACGTTGTCATGGCAACTAGAATTTTCAAAGTTTATTTCTCCTCCATGAACTCTCCTTCCCCATTCCTATCTCTTACCACAAATACGTTTCGCACGAGAAACAAAACGTGGAAGAGAAGCAGGCCGGGTCTGCACCAGGTACATCCTTCTCTCACACACTCTATTTTAGCACAGCGTGTCCCTACTGGGTACATGAAATTACCCTGTTCCCACTGTCTACAATTAACATCCCAGACTCCCAGTCACCCGCGATGTCTGGGAGCAAGGCCTTGGGTGGCAGCCATCAGCTTGCCTCCTCCTCCTCGCCACCTCCCTTCCTGCAGAGTGGCAGATATATTCCTTCCTGCTTATGTAAACCACAAACACGCTGTGTCTTGGTTGTCATCTGTTAGCCCCTGAAAGCAACAACAAAAACAACTGTCGACAAGGGGAAGGGAAAACACCTCAGACACACTTCACAGGGGCTCTCTCCGGAGAACAGAAGAACTGCAGTTGCCAAAACAAAAGGAAAGGAAATCCCCAAAGAAAATTTGCTAAATTGATTGTTTAATTATAACATTAACCTGTGTTATCAAAACCCAGGTGAGACAGAGAGGGGAAAAGGAACAGAACAAGGGAGGAGAGAGCCTGAACTTCCACAGTGAATGCAAATCGTCTGGGTTGAGCTGACGGCTGGCGTCCCACCGCCCACTCACCCACGTGGGAGAAGCGCTGAACCCTGGCCAGCCGAGTGGGCACCTGCAGGCGAAATGGCTGTTTGGATCACAGCTGCCAGAGGGGTTGGCACCCCAAGGACCTCTGCTCTGGCTCTCTGTGCTGGGTGCAGATGACCGGAGGGTAGAGGTCAGGGCAATGCGCTCACTGTGGTCTGTGACACAGTCTCTCCTTTCTCCTGGCAGCCCGTGTCCCTGCCACGCTGCCTGCCAGGGAGAGGTGAGATGACGGGGGCCCCAAACCTGGGCATTCTGGGCTGAAGGAACATGGAACTGACAGATGGAGCCTGGCCCAGATTAAGGGGACAGCATCCACAGGCTGTAAGATAGAATGACCTTAGAGCTACTGAGACCCCGTACTTTTAATTTATGTGCCTGAGATTGAGACTAGACTCTGTGGCATCAACCATGATAAGTGAGCACTTTGATTGAGACTCTGCTTACTTGCTCTAGCATTCATCATTAGGAACAGAAGGAGATCCCCAATTGCTTAAGCCATAAAAGCCCCAGGCTCTAGTGTTGCTTCAACTGGCCCTTAAAGGGATTAGCTGTATAGCTGGGGACTGTGAACCGTTACGGCAATGCTGTACTCTGTGGTGAGGAAGAGGGTGACAGGGCAGGCAGGCTGAGTAGGACAAATGCACATGGTGGGTAAACGGAATGGTGGGTATCTCCAAGAGAGATGGATGACAACTGTGAGCTGGCAGGGTAGGTGTTGGGGTGGAGACTGTGAGTGCAGTGGGTCACTGGGAGGAGCTGAACAGGTGGCAGGAGAGAGGTGGGATCATGTTGACTGAAACTTCTAGGGCTCTGGCTGGCCTGTGGGATGGGACAGGAGTGTCCTGCCCAGCCTGTGAATTCTGGGCAGCATCCCAATTCCCGGGGTGCCCATTCCCTGGTCCTCTGAGGGGTGGCCCTTTCTGCGCAGTGGACCTCCTGCCTTCCTAGCCTGCTGCATTCTTCAATTCTGTTCTCCCTCCGCTTCTTCTAATTCACCTGCTTACTGACATCAGAAGAACTGTTCTTGGCACATAGTGGGCGCTCAACAAATGTTGAATAAACGAACTGCTTCTTGAGTGGACAGCAAGCAGTATACACTCTGGATGCCACCCCACATCCCTGCAGCCCCTCTCAGGTTTGGGTCCGAAGCCGTGGTAGACAGCTCTTAGACACGCTGATAGATGTGACAATGCCCACATCTTTCTCCTTCTCTATCTGATTTCTCCAGGCCCCAGGAGCTCCTTCAGGCTACAAACAGGGGAGGCCAAAAGTATCATCCCTCAACAAGAGACAGATGGAGGGGGTAAATGTATACACACATATATGCAGACATACGTATACATATACCCATCTCCTGATTCCCCAGTGCTTTGGTGGAACACATCTGAGGCACATCTACATAGTTCCTTAGAGAAATTCCAGTGGACTAACCCTCAGAAGTCCACACTGCTAACTCATACTCTTTAGCTTTTCCCCTTTCTCTGCCTCAATTTTTCCACTCACTGCCTTTTGCAGCTGGAAATCACCCCTTCAAATCAACTCCCTATCCCTCCCAATTCTTCTTCTAGGGCTTTCTTCCAGGGGAACTCAGGCTAAAACACTATCTGTGAACTAGTTCGTCCATCAAATAACTCTCCTCCCTCACAGAGGCTGAGGAGGAGGAAAGGGGGGACTTAAAGTAAGGGAGAGCAAAGGAGCATGATTTCAAACACAAACACCATCTACTTTTCAAATTTTGCCACGAGTAACATTTGGCCAGGGTTGAAAGATTATATGGATAAGAAAGGCCTGGAAAGAAGTGAAATTTTTTTTATTTCTATAAAAACGATGGACATAGCCCAGCCTAGAGAAAGATGCTTACTACTGCTTCTGAGGACACCACTTAGAAAGGGGGCCAGAAATGAATGACAAAAAGAAGACCCCCTCCTCTCTGGAGCTAGACAAGCTGAGACACAACTTGGCCTTGAGGATCCCTCTGACCATCTCAGGCCTTTCCCCCTCCTATTCCTAGGTGTATGGAGACAGTATCCAGGGATTGGAGCTATCAATAGAAGTATAGCCCTGATGACATCACCATCTTTGGACTATCAATTTGTTTAATCTGCTAGGGCAACTTTCCTCACTGGTTATCGGAGACATATCCTTTTGTGTACCACTAAGTGAAGAATGGAGTGCCCTGTGCAGGTTAATGAATGGATTCAAGATACTATTGCTCAGTTATTTATTTCTTTATTTTAGCTTGGTGAGTAGATCACATTTTCAGAGTAACAGCCACTGTCCATTAGAGAGAAACAAGCATCATTTCTCCTGTAGGAAACAGTGAGGAGCCACGTATCAGTCTGGGAAAGTCTATCCATAGAATCAACACCAGGGTCACACCAACTGGGAAGCCTGGCCCCAATTCCCTCAAGTCTGACTATTCTTGCATTCTAAGACAAGAATCAAAGCTGCTGTCCAGAGCCTGTTCATTTTCTTCATAACATTTACCACTCTTTGTCTTATTTGTTGGTTTACTTGCCAGTTTTCTGTCTTAGCTATTAGGATGCCAAGTTCATAAGAGCAAGGGATCCATCTTCTTGTTCATCTCAAACCCACAGAGCCCCACACACAGTGCTTAACAAATGTCTGCTGAATAAAGACTTCAGTAAGTGGTCAAGCTAGTATTACTTCCCCTTACCTTCCACTCCTTAAAGTAAGCTTGTGTCCTCTTCCTTCAGTTCTTGAACACTAAGGTATTAATGACTGGCAATGAGATCATCCCTCTCTCAAATTATATTTGATCATGGGTAGTTTGATCTAAACGGAGAATATAATGTGAAAATATGGCAGTGAGAGGATGGAGGAAATGCCTCTCTGGACAGCACAGAGGTCATGGTGGCAGAGGGGTGGGGAAGGAAAATCACATCCCTCTAACGCCACTTTAGTCAACTCTGAAAAGCCTTCGAGGGCCTCCTCTGGTCTGGTCAACTTCAACCTTTGGACTTGTCAATTGCTAACCAGATTAGTTATCAAGTCTAACAGAGGTTAGTGTGGCCCCTTTAACAGACTCTGGGCTCTCCGCTGTCCCCAGAATCCTCTCAAATGCTGTTCATTTCCAGGGTTCTCTGAGGAACATGGCATCTCCATGCTCTCCTTGCATATCAGAGTTTGCTTCAACAGGAAAGAGTAATTTCAACATTTTTGCTAGATAAAGAATATTTTGGGATGCAATGATAATTAAGTGTTGAGAATGCAGTGATGTACTTGACACCAAGGGGAAAATAAAGAACTTTTAATTCCACTACAACCCTAATAGCATCCGAACGTAACAGCTAGAAATGCCAGGCACCCACTATATAACCAAGTTGCAAAGACTGTGATTATCAACCAAGGAAATTGGGAGGTATTATTTCAGCCACCTCAGTGTGCACGTGTCTGCAAGTGCACAGAAAACATGTCTAATTATAGGGGCTTGACTATGGGCTATAAGCTCAGAATGAAGTGGGGCTCTAACACTATCACAAATTCCTTGTGGTGAAGCCAATTACTATGAGGTTCTATATACCTAAATACCAGAAGGAGGGAAATAAGTTCAAACAAAAAAATATTTTTTTCTAATCTTTCAAAGCTTACGATTTTGGCATTAAAGCCACAGTGAAGTGAGCATACAAGATAAATTACTACAGCAAGAAAGGAAAAAAAAAAGGCCTTTACAAAGGTCCTCAAAACAGCACTGACTGCCCTGGGGTCATGCCCATCACACTGATGATGACAAAGGCTCCCTCTTTCTCTGTGTGGTAGAGAAGGCCGCTGGCCTAGTTCTTAGAGTTGTCCCCTGACATCAGCACAATGGGGTTCGACTGTGGGTCTCTATGCTCAACTCTTTAACAATACAAAACTTGCGTGTCAGGGGAACTATACCATTGAAAACAATGTCCAAAATATCAGGAAAAATTGTGATGAATACAGACATCCCACAAACAGGAAGTTAGCCTTTGATTTGTTCGCCCAGGGGCATTTACTGGGAGCCCACTGTGTGCTTGTTAATTATACTTGCTAAGTGCTGAGGAAGAGAACATGAACTCGCCACGGTGCCTGCCTTCACAATCCTGTGAAAGGGGCAAAGACCTCCACAAATAACTATAAAATAAGGTAACAAGTGCTCTAGTAGAGGAGTATATATAGTGCAATGGGTACCCAGATGAGAAACTCGACCTTGAAGGATGAGTCAGAGTTCCCCAGTCAAGTAAGGCAGTGGGTGGAAGTGGTTGTGGGGGCTGGTTATTTCTAGTCAGAGAACCCATTACCTGGGAAATCCAGAGACAGTGAGCTGTGTGGCCAGGCAAAGAGGAAACTTAGGAACAAGGCTGGAAAAACAGGTTGGGGCTAAACTAAGCTTTGCGAGGTCATTCAAGACAAAGAACGTGCCTTTGAACTCTTTCTTTAATGAATTGTTTGTGAGACAGGCTAACAGTCGAGGCTTTGTGATTAATCTGTTTTAAAGTCTTTAAGTGCTAAACTTAAAAGGTGTTAACTCTGTATTTGTTTTTTCTGCCCTCTCAGTGTTGGCTTGTTGCTATTTATGCTTTTTCTGAGAATTTACTGGCCCTTCATATTTAAAGTATGATTTAATCATCACTGATCTACATTATTTATATTGTCTGACTTCAAGATAAATCTGTGACACTTACTATTGTTTGTTGTATTTTATTAATTTTTTTAAGCCAGCAGGTGAGGATGTAGAAAACCCAGAAATCTCATGCATTGCTGGCAAGAATATAGGACTGCCACGCTGGAAGACAGGCAGTTTCTTATAAAACTAAATATGCCTTACCCCTTACCATCCAGCCCAGCAATTGTACTCTCGGGCATTTATCCCAGAGAGAGCGAAATTTATGTTCACACAAAAATATGCACACACATGTTCATAACAGTTCTTTGTAACGGCCCCAAACTGAAAACAACTCAAATGTGTTCCAGGGAGTGCATGGTTAAACAAACTGTGGTATATCCATACCACGAGACACTATTCAGGAATGAAAAAAGGGATGAACAATGGATATAGGCACTAACCCGGATAGATTACAAGGAAATTATGCTAAGTAAAAAAAAAAAGTCAATTTTTAAAAGTTACATATGCGTATCATATGATTCCATATAAATGACATTATTGAAAGGAAAAACTAGAAAGATGGATTGCGGAATGGAGGCCAGTGGGTGACTATAAAGGATAGCCAGAGGGTCCCGATGATAACAAGACAGTTCTGCATATTGACTGTGGTAGTTATACAAATCTACACTTGGTAAAATTGTATGGAATTACACACATACACAAACAAGTGTATATTAAAGTTGTGTAACGTGGAGAAGCACCATGGATCGTACCTTTATTTCCGTTGTAAGTATTGTACCACAGTTAGGCAAGATGTTATCATTGGGAGAAACATGGAAAACACCTCTAGGGGAATCTGGGAAAACAGGGCTGGGAGAAAGATTTCCCTATTAAAATCTGTTTTGCAACTTCCTATGACTCTGTAATTATTTAAAAAAAAATTTTTTAAAGCATGACTTGTTCTCCACATTGCCAACTTCAGCAGCTATTTTTCAGTCAATTTTGTACTGAATTTCTATGACTCTTTTAGCATTTGGGATCTTCTCATTCCTTTTTGAAACCCTGTATTTCTTTATCCTCTAGGATATAATGCTTTAGTGATATCCTTTTGAAAATCTAGATATTCTCTTAAATAGGTAATGTTTCTGGAAACCCCCATCTGTTGGCTCTGTTTTTTTTTCTCTACATGCCCTCCATGGATAACCTTACCTATGTGTACCATTTTGTCTATCATGTTCCAATGGTATAACACACCTTTTCCCTCTTGTTCCTAAGACATCGACCCTGGCTGATCCTTATCTATTTGTTCAGGCCTTCTGAACTTTAAACTATCTATGTCTAAAACTGAACCCAACTTCCTCTCAGATCAAGAGGTTTCTTCCTTCCAATTTTCTTCACCTCAGTGAATGGAACCGAAGTTCTCCAAGACATTTGCAAATAGATCTTGAGTTCATATCCTACGTGATCTTCCTTTATTTATTTACAGATGATTATTCATCATGTCTTAACTATTTTACCACCTAAACTCTTCACCTCTGTTTTGTCTTTACATTCCAGCCATCAGTGCCTAGGATCCTCATTTTCTTTCTTTTTTTTTTTTTGAGACAGAGTCTCACTATGTCACTCTTGGTAGAGTGGCATGGAGTCACAGCTCACAGCAACCTCAAACTTTGGGCTTAAGCAATTCTCTTGCCTCAGCCTCCCAAGTAGCTGGGACAATAGGTGCCCACCACAACATTGGGCTATTTTTTGTTGTAGTTGCCATTGTTGTTTTAGCTGGCCTGGGTCGGATTTGAACCCACCACCCTCGGTGTATGTGGGTGCTGTAACCACTGTACTATGGGCGCTGAGCCAGGATCCTCATTTTGTGTCTGCTACTAGAGCTTTACCACAGTCTTATTACTAATCAGTCACTTCAAACACCTTTTTTTCTTTGTTTTGTCACCTTCTACAATCCCCTGTATAATCAATCTAATATCCAAAACTAGCTTGTTTTGTCTTTTGAACTTATCAGTGAATTATGGTAGTCAATTTTTATTTTTACATATTCATACATTTGTCACTTTCTTTCTTTATGGTTTATTGATTTGTGTCATGTTTATAAAAGGCCTTCCCTTTGAAGACTTTTTTAGTTTTCTGTATTTTCTTTGAGTATTTCTATGATTTAATTTTATAAATGTATGTATTAGCTCCACATGGAATTTATTTTGATATAAGATATGATTAAATTTTCTTCTTTTTAGTCATCACAACATTCACTGAATGATCCACTTTTCACCAATGTGAGATGACATTTATATATACTGTAAATTCATTATATGCAGTATGCACTGGAGTCTCTTTTTGGTTCCTTTAATCCTATATTATGCCATACTATTTCAATTATTGTAGCTTCAGAGTATATCTTACTACCGGTACAAAAAGTCCCTATTCCTTGCTGTTCTTTCTAGGAAATATCTTGGCTATCATCATATTTTCAGATAAATTTTAACATAATTTAGTGAAGTAAAAATCTTATTTGCACTTATCAGTATCACATTAAAGACTAAAGTGGGCAAAGTAGATATTATTGTAATTTGAAATATTCCTTTTCAAGAACAGGGTTTGTCTTTTAATTAAGTAAATTGGAATATATTATATGCCTTGGAATCTCCCCACAATGGAATGTAAGTTTCATGAGGGCAGAACTTTTTGTTGTGTTCTCTGCTATATTGCCAATATCTGGAACACTGCCTGCTATCCAGCTGAAGCTCAATACCTATTTGAGGGAAAGCAGATGAGAGGAGAGTCCAATCTCTTTTTTTTCTGCCACACATTTGAAGAAGAGTTGTCTTGAGCCACACATTAAATACACAAACACTAACAACAGCTGATGAGCAAAACAAAAAGTCTATGCATACTTTTCATGATATCCAACACTGAAGATAAGCAAAACAGAACTCAAATAATCTGCATGTGGCCTGCAGCCTGCAGGTTGGACACCCCTGGGAATGAACACATGAATGATTCTATCATTTAGGCAATGGGAGAGAAGACATTACAAATAATTAAGGCACACAAATACCAGAATTAAATGTCAAATTTGGAAAGACTTTTTTGTGGAGATCAGACTAGATCAGAGTGAGCAGGAGAACATTTAAAGATAGTTGTTATAGGACAGAACACAGTGTATGAAATCTTTCAAAGCAGAATCAGTAGATCTTGAACAATTAGATGCAGAGTCCAAGGGAGGAGAAAGGTATCATGATTAAATAAGGCTTCTAACTTGGATAATAACTGTGATAAAAGATAACAGAAGGAGGATGTGGGAGAATAGTGGGTGTGTTTAGTGGCCGGGTAGGAGAATGAGACACTGAATTCAGTTTGGGGAGTCTTAAGTTTGAGACATCTAAGAGATAACTAAGAGAAGGTGTATGCTGTGGAGTTTAGTAGCAGACAGGTAAGTTAAATCCAGGTCTGTCTCTTAGCAAACCCATCTTCTTTTCATTTTTTTCCACTTACTTTTATTTTTGGACACACTGCAATTATATATTTACTTGATGTACATGTGTAAGTTACATACTGATCAAAGGAAGGGTATTTATTTAGTGTATCCATCACCTCATGTATTTATCATTTCTTTGCGGTAGGAACATTCAAAGCCCTCTCTTGTTATTTTATCATACAGTCAATACCTGACTGTTAACTACTGTCACCCTACTGGACAATAAAACAACAGAACTTACTCCTTCTATCTAACGAGCTATCTTCTTAAGCATTATTTCACACTATATTCCACTAGTAAAAATTAACTCGTCCTCTGAAAAACAGATAAGTGAGATTTTAAGATGGAAACAGTCTTGAAATAGGTTTGAATGTAGCTACTAGGTAAGAGAAATTTGGAGAATTTGGGTAGTGGTACAGTTATTAAAAGATTGGGTTCTTTGAGGACTTCATGGAGGAAAAAAGACTTGAATGCATGCATTAATGTTTACACGTGAAAATAAGTCAGCATGTACAAGCATGAAAATGTGTGCACATGTATGTATATATGCACGTGTGCACACGTATGCATCATATATGAAGGTATCAGAGTGTTAGAAGATGAACCTGTATGAAGGTAGCTAAGAGTATGAACAAGGAGATACCAGGATTGTTCCAATAACCTAAGAACTTTTCCAACTAGAAAGTCCACGTATGGAAAATTATTCAACAAAGAATGGAGGCATTTTTACATTTGGCTGTTGTCTTTATTACCAAAAAGACACCTAAAGAAGTCCCAGTCTATGTGTCCAATTTTCTCTGTAAAAAGGATAGATCACTGTAAAACAGTAGTTTGTTCTGATTATTTGATTGTCCTACCCACTGATCTCTCTATTCCTTTTCCCACAACATCTGATCCACCCCTCAGATCCAGCCTTTCTAGGTATGACTGTTGGTTCCTCCCAAATGACTTCCCCTCCGCACCTCACTGCTTCGTAGCCCAGGATCCTCCCACCTTGGCTGAGCCCCCAGAACCACCTATTCTGGCATGGCTCCTACTCCCCAAGGTAGATTAGAACAAGAAAACACTAGACCTTAATTTGAGAGGGGACAGAATTTCAGCCTATAAAAAAGGAACTAGAGCCTTCCCCCACCCAAGGCAGCTGCACTGCATTTCATGGTCAGTCTCAGCCCATAGTGTTAGGAACACAGAGCAATTCCAGGGTATTTGCACTGATTAGACCTCTTCCTATTATTAAGTTCTAAAATGGGGAGTGATATTATGTAAAATATAGGTTATACAGAGAGCACACGACTATAATATCCGTAAGGGCAGGGATGTTTCATCCCCAGCATCTAGAACAGTGTTTGACACCTAGCAGGTACCCAACAATATTTACTAAGTTAATAAATAAATTCAAAAGACAACTTCGTTTTGTGCTGGGGTATGTATATCACATCTGTTTTGAGTAAAAGCCAAGCAGCCAAGATCCCACTGGGAACACCCAGTTCATCAGAGAGGAGCAGCGCTTTCCAAGCGACGCTGGACTGCCAATCCAAAAATCAGTTTTAGATTTATGACTTAGGGCCTGTTATTTGCTCACTTTGAGCTGCAGTCTCCTTGTGTGTAAGATAATAATGCTTCTTAGCATCATTGTGAGAACCCAACAAATGAATACACATGAAATGCTTTCTCAATGAAGTGCTCTAAAGTAAAAGGAATAGCTGTTTCATCTTTTTCTGCTTCTAACGGCTTAGTTGCCCATGATTTCCAATGAGACAACAGTTTTAATTATCTGTTAAAAGTGATTATTCCTGAAGCATTTGACACGTATGACATAAAATGATTAATAGACTTACTTTACAAATAGATTTTTAAAGGTCATATGGAAAAGATAAATACACCAGTGGGAAAACAGCAAAGGATATGAGAAATTAACTAGACAGAAAAAAAAAAAATGACCAATAGCCATGTGTTCAGCCTGCGGTAAGCATTTGCCTGCAATGCCTGTAATCTGTAGGCGGAAACATCATTCTGCAGAGGAAACAGCTTCTCTGGAACTTTTACCAAGATGTCCAATTTCAATGGTTACACTGCTGACTTTTAAGATGCCAGCCTCTTCCTCAGTTCTCTGCAATACTATTTATTCTCCATTGCCTAAGAGGCCCTGGTGTTACTTAGTTGCCCTTCAATTTTGCAATCACTTATGGAGCATAAAAACAAGGCACTGAGACCTAAGAGAGATCCAGTTATGTGGAAAGACATCGCCAGCATAAGAAACAAATCTAAGGGTGGCAGAGACATCTGTAACTCCAAAGCAAAGAACACACACCCTGGGGGAGGCGGGAGAGCTCTTCCCCTCACTAGCTGTATAAGACTTAAACACTTTCAGCCCCCATTTCCTCATTATCAAAAGAGGTTAACAATAGCACCTGACTCGTGGGATTGCTAGAAAGATTAACTGAATTAATGTATGTAAGGTATTTAGCAAAGCTTTGGGCAGATGACAGCTTTCGATAAGTGTCAGCTCTTACCTTTAGTATTAATATTAACAGAATTCCACAATGTTACTGAGCAATGGATTCTATAACAAACAAGAGTACATAGTGCAGTGGTTCTCAACCTTCCTAATGCCGTGACCCTTTAATACAGTTCCTCATGTTGTGGTGACCCCCAACCATAAAATTATTTTTGTTGCTACTTCCTAACTGTAATTTTGCTACTGTTATGAATCACAATGTAAATATCTGATATGCAGGATGTATTTTCTTGTGACAAGGGGGTCGTGACCCACAGGTTGAGAATCGCTGACATAGTGCCACGAATTTGGGAGAAAGACTTTAATCATAATTGTAAAATCACAGTGATGTAAGGACCTGAAAAGATCTCATGATAGAAGTCAACGTTGAAACAAGTTTTGAAAGAAGTGCAGGAATTTAACACAGAAAACCAAGGAAGGCTCACTCCAGACCACATGAGCAGAGGGGAGCAAGGCCAGGGCACTCCAATGAACTGCAAACAGTGGAGTGTCAAAGTTGATGGCCCCTTGGGGCACAAGGGCACATCCATCTTTGTCAGATGCTGTGGACAGTCAGCTTTACCTTTGGCATCTGGAAACACCTGAGTTCATGCTAACTGACTCAACAGGAGTGCTGACCAGGTAAGATGAATGGCGCTTTCCCAGCCCTACCTATAGAGATGTAAGTCAGGTTCTAAAGAGAAAAAATCTACTACTATTAGCTACTATTTAGTAAGAATGTACTATCTCCCAGATCCTATGCACTTACCATGTATGCTCTGATTTCCTTTCCCTAGTCATCCTACATGGGAGATAGATACTCACAGCCTTATTCACAGTTGGGTGACTGAAGGTACAGAAAAGTGAAGTGACTGATCTGACATGACACAGCTGGCAAGTGACAGCAACAGAATCCGGACCCAGATACCCTGTCCACAGAGTCTGGACTTTACTGCAGGGATATCCCTATAGCACAGAGGAAAAAGCAGCCCCCACAGGGAGCCAGGGGATGTAGGTTCTGACCAAGATCTGACTCTGAAGAGCAGGGTGTGACCTGAGTGATCATTTCATTCTCTATTTGAGTTTCCTCAGTTGTAGACGGAGGGCAGGAGCAAACTACACTTAAGAGTCCTGTCTTCCTCGAAGAATTCTGATCACACTTGAAGATACAATTTGGATAACTGTATATTAAAAGCAGTGTCTTGGGGAAATGCAGACTCTTTCAGCAAAGTCTCATGAGCTTTGTGCGTGACATACCCCACCTTACCCCAGTCACACAACACACCCAGAATTGTGTCCTTCTAGTTAAAGGGGAGACTATGAACATCCTTCGCTGATAACTAAAACTGGGTATTATAATAGGAAATCTCTGTCTGCAGAAGCATAAAGCTCTATGTCCGTCCTCTGGTCATCACTGGGGGCCTCTTCATGTTCCCCAAGTTCTGCTGTACTACATGCAGGAAAATTTCCTTCCATAAACCACATTTAAACTACACAGAGGATCTGTGTAAGGGCAGAGGTGTTAAAACCTCTATCATAGACCTCTGTCCAAATCCTGAACCTGCTGTTTACCAGCTTTATTTGCTTAGGCAGTTTACCAACCTCCCAGACACAGTTACCCCATTTATAAGAGAAAGCAATTAATACCCACAGGGTCCTTGTGAGGACTAAGGGAGACAGCATGTGTCAGGGGCTTGGCATAATGCTGGGTGCAAAGTACAGTCTCAATAAATCACAGACTAAAAAAAATCAACCTGCAATAAACTCTATCCTACTGCTGTGGACTAGTCAAAGGCACTGAGTACGTTATCCTTTCTTATACTCCATAGTGTAAGAAGCTCCTTCCCTTAAACCTATTTTTTGTCCTGTATTTTCCCCTAAATACCTGGTAGCTCAGCTCAGAAAACTAAAAGAGGTTCAAGAGACGTGTCTCTGATTTCCACCGCCAAACCCACACAGTCCTAGCCAGGGTCTGCAGCGCCCTCCCCCCACCATTCCCTGGGTCTGCCCTCTCCCCCACCCCACAGAACTGATTCTCTCTGGGATCAGGCGCCTCCCTGCCTCCAGCCTTGTTTCTTTGTATACTGTCTCCGGGGTGAGCATTTCCAGGGCCAATCGAGTCATCCTCCTAACATACAGCTTCAGAGCCTCCCATGAGCTTCTGGGATCAGATTTAAACACCTCGGCTTAGCCCAGGAGGCCCTTTGAGATGAGCCTTGGCCTATCTATGCCTCTAGCCCCAGCCCCTCCCCTCCAGCTCTGCCAGCTCTGCACCCTGGCCTTTTATCTTCCCTGACTCCCAACGTACTGTCCCTGCTGGAATGTCCACCCTCCTTCCTTCCTCTAGCTAACTATTGCTCACTCTTCAAAAGCACCTACTGTTGTCACCTTCTCCAGTCTGCCTCATCTGACTCTTGCCCCCTTCCAATTTAAATGCCACGCCATTGTTAGGCAGGCCCTTTCGGGTAGCAGTTCTCTGTCCTTGCCTAATCTGGTATCCCCCAGCCTCAGGTGACTCACAGCAAATACTTAGTAACTGTTGCCTGGGTCAATAGCAAATTTCTACTGTTTGAATCCAGAGTCAGAATCCCAGCAGAATTACTGTGCAGTTTACCCACACACCCATCTTAGCCAGCCACCCTCAATGTCAGCCTGCCTTGGGAGAATCAGACACATGTCGATCTAATACCCATGATAACCCTCAGAGATCTCACCCAGATCACTAAGCTGGGCATGAATAATTTCTTTCTTAGCCCTGGAGAACACACAGGGGTTACCTCCTAATAAGCAAAGGCAGGTCCATCAGGAGACGCAAGGTTTGACACTAAAGGGACATGTGCCAGTCTGTTTCTTATGGCCATGATTTACGTCTTACTCACCTTTGTATCCCCAAAATTGCCTTTTAAGAAAGTCATTACCTATACTATGTGAGCCACCTATGAATCTTAATAGCTTTTGAGGGGACTAGAATTCTAGATTATTGGAACTTAGACCCCATTTTGTGTATTTTGAAAATTTTCATCATTAGTCTACAGTCTTCCTTATTTTATTCATCTTTATAGCTAAGAGTCCAGCAAGTTCTCTCTTGCAGAGTAGACACTCAATATAACATCTGCTGAATTGCACTGAGTCGCCAAACGCAGCCGGCAAATGAGTTGATAGCAAGACAGACACAGTCTTTCTGCTTGCTGAAGGAGCCACTCCACTCACCAAAGAAGTGCAACCAGCAGAATTCCTTCTCTACCATTTTCCATTAATCCTTAGCACAACAGGACCGTGACAGTGGGTCTTTGCATCTTCTGCTTAGTATGTACCAGGTCACATTGTCTATGTCAAGATCAGTGTGTGCATGTTCAGATTAAAACTTACACTAATACATCTATACAGTCAGGATGGTATTCTAGGCTAAGCCTTGGCAACTTTTCACTAGTTGTGCCATCCTGGGTGCCAGCATCCCTGAATGGAAGCTTCCTAGTATATTAAAATAAGCACCTAGACAGAAGTTGAGAAATTATAACCTCTGGCCCACACCTACCAGCAACTAGTTGGAGATTAGCATCTGTAAACCTCCCTCTTCTCATATGCAAATAAAGATACTGTCTACTGAAGGCACAGAGCTGTTGCAAAGAACAAACAGTAATGGAGCAAAGGTGCACTGAAAACTATGGCATGCCTTCCATATGCAAGACTTCACATTGCTCCCGGGTGTGTATGCAAGCAGTCCCTGGCCTGACTGTTCCTGCCCCAGTTTGGAGACAGCTCAAGTGCTCCTCCATCCCTCCCTCCCTCTCTCCAAAAGCCCTGGGAATGGTGTGGAAAGGGACAGTGGGATGACTTAAGGACATTTTCTGATTGTCTGAGTCTTTGGCCCCATAGCCCCTGATGATGCTCAGGATGTGCTCCTGCAGCCCTGGTTGTTTCCATGGAGACAGGAAGCTCTGCTTCTCTTCAAGTCTAAGCTAATGGTTTTCATCAAATCTCATTTCCTCTGAGACAAGTAAAAATGCTACAATACTTCTACCCATACTTCCTCTTTAAATAGGAAGCTGAAAAACATGCCTGTAGCCTTCCTCCCACCAATGCCCGTGCCCTTGGGATGGTGCCTCAGTCGCTTCTACACTTGGCATCCGATGGTCTCTGAGCACCAATGAATGCTGCCCAGACCCTTTCACTTGGGCTGTCTTCCCCACGTGCTGAACACAGGGGCCATGTGTGTCCCCTCTTCCACTGCTGTCTCTCTGTGCTCTAGGAAGGCCTTGGTATCTAACATTCAAATTGCTTTCAGATCACGGGAAACCTATTCCCTGGAGATAAAACTTTCAGAGCTACCGGAGGCAACTTGTGAGTACGATCCCAACTAAACCCCCACTCCATGGAGAAAACCCACACCCTCCCCGGAGGCATGTGAGAGCCAACCAAGCAGAAGAGCGAACGCACGGTCTGTACACAAGACCAGCTGCTGCTGAACCCTCTGCAGGCACCAGGAAACCCCTCCCAAATGTGTTAAGCATCAGAATGCGAAAAAGAAACTGGGACAGAAATATTTCCATCCCAGTCTGTAAGGCCCCTATTGTTAACAGTCCTCTAAATGTCAGAATTTATTCATACCAGCTGTTCCCAGCTGCTATTGTCACTTCCTAGACTTCTAGGAGTGCTAAAGAGGCATCTGCTGTCCCGGATCCATGACATCTCCTAACCTAAGGCCATCTTCTAGTAGGAGAGGAGCCCATGGCCCCACAGCTGGCTCAAGCCAAACAGCCACAGGCTGTTGGGCAGATAATAGCCACCTGCACCTCACAGGCTGTGAAATGCATGTCAATTTTGTCACAGGATATAGGCAGCTGGTAAGAGCTAAGGGCTACTCCATGCCAGGTCCTGGCTAGGCTTTATGAGAATGAAACTGCCATTCCATTCACAGAGGAACTTGCTAAACACACAGGGCTAGTAAGTGTCCTTAAAGGATCGGGCTTCTCACCTATGGCTAAAGCTCATGCTTCTTCCTCTGCACCACGCTGACCCATCCAGAAGAGGATGTAAGAGAACGAAAAGATGTGATTCCAAACCAGAGAGAGTCCACATGGCTAGACACAAGGCATCGTCCGGTAGGGCAGTGTCCGGCAGTGGAGTGTCCCACCTCCATCTCTGTTGAGACACAACCTAAACTCGTACTGGAGACTCGCCCAGGACACCAGGGACTTGTGTGAGCACAGCATCTACTTTGCTCTTTCCCCAAATAGTAAGAATCTATCTCAAATTTTCCAAACTAACATATGAACACACGTAGGAAATTAGTAAGGATAAACGAACATTTTGTAGTTAGTCTTGTTAAAGATAAGAGTACACAACTAGGGATTATCCCCTCAGTAGAAATACATGAAGGAAGTCTGTGGTCAGGTCTCTCCTGAGGACAGAGTCACTGAGGGACTCTCAGGCTATGTGAGAGTCACCTGGAGCAGTGTTCGGGCATAAACAAAAAATGTCCACAATCATTCACTGAATGAGTAAACACGTAAGAAATCCTTTCCGTCTTTATGCTCTCCACTGGACGTACACTATGAACGTTCTTACTCCTTTGCAATGTCTTTGGTTTCCCCCTCATAACCATTTCACAAATTACTGCAGGCTCTTAGTACCACATGGTTGGACCAGAGCAGTTGTTTCCTCCTTAATCCTCCTGAATCTGGTCTCTCCCATTGCCAATCCTTCCCCCACGGATGCTAGATGAATATTCTTATATATGCCTTTCATCCTACACATTTTTTGGTGTGTGTAATATTTTCACTTTAAAATTTAATTTCCACTTTCTCAAAGTAATGCACATAGAGTTTAAAAAGTCAAATAATTTTGAAAGAATTACAATGAAAAAAGAGCAGCCCTCTGCCTCACCTCTCTCAATCCCTGAATGTCAGTCCCCAGAGGCAACCACTTTCAACTCTTCACCTGTTTCTTCTGCTTTTCACTTCCACATTTCTAAATATTATACTTAAAACACTGCAATTTCTTTATCTTTCAATTTTAGATACTGCTTAAAGACTTCCTAACTGTGGAACCTAAGATTTTAGTCTCTGATATCCCCTCCCTCTTCCCATACTCAACCTCCCCCATCCTCTCAAGGCAATTTTAGCACCACCAGGGTTCTGTCTCAAGAGTTCAGCATCAAAAATGTAAATGTGGTTGACAGCTGAGCTGCACAGAGGCGTTACTGTGCTTAGGTTTCCTTAGTGGGGACACTTTTTTTCATGGAATTAAACACTTAGGTTGGTATGTGTATAAAGACACATATTACATATTCATACATTTATGCATGGCTTAATGGCAGGGATATTTTCTAAGAAACGTGATATTAGGCTACTCCATCATTGTGTGAACATCACAGAATGTAAATACACAAACCTAAATGGTATTACCTTCTATACACCTAGACTACATGGTATACAGCCTATTATTCCTGGTCTACAAAACAGGACAACATGTTACTATACTGAATACTGCACACAACAGTAACTCAAGGTAAGTATTTGCACATCTAAACATATCTAAAGATAGAAAGCTACGGTAAAAATACGGTACAATAGATTAAAATGGTATATCTGTATAGAACACTTACCATGAATGGAGCTGGCAAGACTAGACGCTACCCTGGGGGTAGGGGGTCAGTAAGCCAGTGGTGAGTATTGAATGCCTAGGGCATTACAGCACATGCCTGTCGACTTTATAAACCCTGCACACTTCAGCTATACTAAATTTATTAAAAATATTTTTCTTTCTCCAACAGTAAATTAACCCTAGCTTACTGTAACTATTTTACTTTATAAACTTTTAAAGTTTGTTTTAACTGATGGATTCTCCTATAAGAACACTTGGCTTAAAAAATACCCTGGGGCCAGGCACAGCGGTTGGTGCCTGGGATCCTAACTACCCAGGAGGCTGATATGGGAGAATTGCTGGAGCCCAGATGGTTTAGACCAGCCTGAGCAACATAATCAGGACCCCATCTTAAAAAAAAACAAAAACAAACTGTACCAAGATACAAAAATATTTTCTTTCTTCATATCCTTATTTTGTCAGCTTTTTCCCCTAATTTTATTTTTTTTACTCTTTAAAGTTTTTTGTTAAAACCAACACATACACATTAGCCTAGGGTTACATAAGCTGGGATTATCAATATCACTGTCTTCTCTCTCCACATCTTGTCCTATTGGAACAATAGGACAGTTTTCAGGAGTAATAACATGCATGGATGTGTCATCTCCTACGCTAACAATGCCTTCTATTGGAGCGCCTCCTGAAGGATCTGCCTATGGCTTTTTTACAGTAAACCTTTTTTTTTTTTTTTTAACAAGTAGGAATACATTTCGAAATAAAAAATGTATGGCAAATACATAAACTAGTAACATAATTATCTACCATCATTAAGCACTGTATGTGCTATACTTTTATATGACAGGTAATGTGAGTTTGTTTATTTCAACATCACTACAAATGTGCACATTGTACTATAATGTCATGATGGTATAGGAATTTTTCAGCTCCAGTATAATATTACTCTTATATATTTGGTATTTTGGTAAGTTGTTGACTGAAATATTGTAATGTAGCACCTGGCTATATATAACTCTTCTGAATAAAACAATACACATCAGGGAATATATTAGTTTGATTTTTTTCTTGCAGATTATGTTTGTAGAGCCCTCTGTTGTCCTATTTGGATCTGAGCTAGATGCTTGCCAGGCCTCTAAGAGCTATCATCTTAGACTTCCCTTTATCATCCTGGGAACCAACCCCCCTTGCTTGTTTCCTCCACCGAATCCCTGGTTTCCATGACTATCATGGTTTTTTCTTTCTTCAATTATTTCCATAGTTTTGATAATTCACAATTTCCAGTAACTTTTTTCAGAAAGGGTATCTGGAAATATTTCTATTCTACTCTCAAAATAATTGGTATTTGGGCTAGGTATAAAATTCTATCTTGGAAATCATTTTCCTGCCAAAAGTTTTAGGAACTTCTCTGTTGGTTACTGTTTTTCAATGTTGCCATTGAAAAGCCCAGTTTTATCCTGATTCTTTGTAGGTAAACTCTATCCCCTTTCCAATTGCTGGACAGTTTCAGAAGAGTCTTTACTTTGATGTTCTGAAATTTCATGATGATTTGCTTTTGTGTAGTCTCTGTTCATTAGATATTCTAAGTGCTCAGTGGGTGTATTTTTATTATTAACGAATTAAACTCATTTGTTCCTTTTTATCTCTATATCCACATTCTATTTCCCTGCTATACAATCATTACGCTATGTTCAATGTGTACCTTTTATTTGAATGCATTTTTACAAACTGTGTATGCTTTGTATACATGTTTTTGGGGGGGTTCTTTTTTTTTCTTTGAGACTGAGTCTTACTATGTCGCCCTCAGTGGAGTGCCATGGCATTACAGTTCACAGCAACCTTAAACTCTTGTGTTTAAGCGATTCTCTTGCCTGACCTTCCCTAGTAGCTGGGACTATAGGCATCTGCCACAATACCTGGTTATTTTTGTTGCTGTTGTTGTAGTTGTCATTGTTGTTTGACAGGCCTGGGCCAGGTTCGAACCCCCCAACCCTGGTGTATATGGCTGGTGCCCTAGCCGCTGAGCCACAGGCACCAAGTCTATATACTTGTATTTTTATGTGAGTAATATTATATCACATTGTTTCCCTCTTGTTTACACTAGACTCTATGTTCTTAAGCTATTCTATGCTCCATGTATACATGGTGTTTGTTGCTGCATGTGACATTGTATGTCATAGCATGTATCCAACATTTTACCCATCTCATTTCCCAGGTATAGGTACTCAGGTTACCTCCAACTCCCCCACTTTTCAGGAAACAATCCTGGAAAGAATATCCTTGCACAGGTCCCAACAGATATTTTAATCTGACAACATTAATCTTTTGGTTTGGGGAACATTTCTTATATTTTTCTTTGTTAATTTCTTTCTTTCCATTTTATTATATTCTTTATGGAACTTCCTTTATAGTTCGATGTTGGACCAACACTTTTGTGTTTTCTTTTTGGTTCTACTTTCTAGGTGATTTCTTCAACTTTATATTTTAACCATTTACTAACTTTTTATTTTTAGTACATTTTTAAGTTTCATTTTTCATTAATGTAAATTTACTTTACTCACATTTTATATTAATTTCCGAGCTCTTCTTATCTTCTACACTTTTATAGTAACTCATCATTCTGTACCTGAAACCATTTCTTTTCCATCTATGCTGATACAAAATACAACTTTTTTTTTGTTTTTTGGAGACCAGAGTCTCACTATACCACCCTTGGTAGAGTGTTATGATATTACAGCTCACAGCAACCTCAAACTCCTAGGCCTAAGTGATTCTCTTATCTCAGCCTCCCAGTAGCTAGGACTATAGGTGCTGGCCACAACATCCAGCTATTTTTTTGTTATTGTTGTCATTGTTGTTTTGCAGGCTCTGGCAGGGTTCAAACCCACCAGCCCCTGTGCATTTGGCTGGTGCCTTAACCACTGAGCTATGGGTGCTGAGCCCAAATACAATTTTTTAAAGTTGTCTTCTGCTCCCTGCATTGTTCATATTCAGAGAAGTTCCTTTTTCCTATTGTTATTTGGTTTTTTTGCTTTTTGTGTTGGACATTTTCCTCAAACACTGATGATCTCCACCTGTGTATTCATATTTAAGAGCAAAGAACAAACCCTTGTTGGAAACTCTGTATGGATGGTTGGAGCTCATAAAATGGTGAGTGTGGCAGGTTGGATAGTAGCCCATCCAAAAAGATATATTCATGTCCTAATTCCTACAACAAAAGTCCAACAACAAAAGTCTTTATAAGAGCAAAGCAGAGGGAAATTACACAGAAGAAGGCGCATTATGACCACAGAGGCAGAGATGGAGTGATGTGACTGTCAGACAAGCAATGTCTGGAGCCACTAGGAGCTGGAAGTGGAAGGAAATACATTCTGCCCTAGAGCCCACGGAGGGAAGATGGCCCTGGCAGATTTCGGACCTTTACCCTTTAGAACTGTGAGAAAATTAGTTTTTCCCAGTTTAAGACACCCATTTTTTGGTAATTTGTTTTGGCAGCCATAGAATTAATATAGTGTACCTCACTGAAGGTGATGGAGTAGAAACTTGTTTCTCTGGTATTCCCCAAAATGTCAGTATAGACAAGTCTTTTCTCATAGAGGGACTATGTCCTCACAGTCCTCTAAGCCCCTACAAGATCCCTATATTTCTGAGAGTCAAGCACTAGAAGTGGACTGGAATATGGACATTCAGCTATGTATTTTCATTCAACCCTCCTGTTTTCACAATGTATCAATCCACCCTCAGGTTCACCTGTATCTGTTACCATTTCTTGCTAATTTATTTTTTTTTATTATTATTATTTTATAGAATGGTTACTATGTACATTAATGCACTTCTGGGGTACAGTGTGGTGTTTTCACATACAATTGGAAACATTTCATCAAACTGGTTAACATAGCCTTCATGTCATTTACCTAGTTATTGTGCCAAAACGTTCATATTCTACTCTAAGAAAGGTTCACTTATACCCTTGTAAGATAAACCACAGAAGTACCATTTCAAATTTCTCTAATTTTTCCTAACTTTTGCTGGGGTGGGGGTTAAGTGGAGCAGATGCCTGGCATCATTGCCTGGGCGGTTGCAATCAGAGGTAAGGAGAGGGCATCTGATATTCTTTATAAGGACTTTGAAACAATCCTCCCTCTTGGGTTTGGGGTATTTTTGTGTTTTTTGTTTTTTAATTTTGGATTCAGCAACACATCTATTCCAGTTTTTTTTTTTTTTTTTTGGCTGGGGCTGGGTTTGAACCTGCTACCCCAGGCATATGGGGCCAGCGCCCTACTCCTTTGAGCCACAGGCTCAGCCCCAACACATCTATTCCAACTCTCAATTCCTGATACTTCCTAGGGCTTTGTAGGGCAATCAGTTTGCTTTCTACTGGCATTCTCCATTGCAGGCAATTAAATCTCACCTCTTCCTACATCAGTCACCCTTTTCTATCGTTAAAAATTTGGCTGGCATGTCTCATCCATTATCATCCCTCTTGTCCTCTCTGACCTGTGCCCTTCTTAAAATCTATTTCCCTTGTTAGCAAAGTTTCAAGAAATGACCAACTGGGTTCAATTTGCCACTTTAAAGCAGAAACACCACCTTACAAATTTTCATTTGAAGAACTTAGGCTACTCTGACAAGAAATTAAGTTTGGTTTTGCATAGAAAAATGTAAAAATACATCTCTATCTTAGCCATCCTGAAATGCTACCTTATAATCTCTTCACACTCCATAACAAGTCCCATTTCTTCATCTTTGCTTATGGTGTCATGTTTCTCTTCCTGAAATGTTCACTCTCATATGTTATTCTATTACATATCTTAGATCCTGAGCAAAATCCTAATCCTTCATGAAACCATCTCTGATAACTTCAGGCTACATAGATTGTCCTTTCTCCCAAACAAAATTATGAAAAAATAACAACCCTCCTGTTTCCTGTTTCAAGTGTTTTTGTTGTCTTTCCACAAAACATGTTTCTTAAAGGGAAGAACCATAACTTTGTATGCTCATCACAATGCTCACCATGGTATTGGACACTGAATGCCTGTAGATGGGCGTGAGCTAATTCAGGCCATAACTATAAGATTTGGTGTCCAATATTCTACAGAATAAGAATCATTTGAGGGAAAGCCTGTATATTGTTCGATTCTGTATCCCTACCAAAGAGCACAATGTTTGACACAGAAGGCCTGAGATTGTTGAGATACTGAAGGAAAGGATGGATGGGTAAGTGAACTCTTGCTTAATATGGTGTTCAGTGTTGTGCTGACACAATGATTTTTTTAATTCCTAAGAATAATAAAGATGATTAGAATGACGGTTCACTACTGCATTCCTAGCGTCTCAAACAGCATTTGGCACATAGGGGCTGCTCAGTAAATGTCTTCTAAATGAAGGCTAAATGAATGAATCTGCCATGAGTCAGGAGGCATTAGCTTACAGTTAGCAGTCAGCAAAGAAGTTGAGAGAGAGTGAAACATCTGGCTTACCCGGAAAGCACTCCCAGGACTAGGTTGAGAACAAAAAAGGATCCAATGATGATGAGGGGGATGAAGTACAGCCAATTCCAGGTGGCTCCTAAGGCATCATTGGTCTGAAAGAAAGAAAAACAGTCCCTTAATACTTAAAGCCATCTGCCAGAAGCAAGGCAGTTCCCAGATCTTTACACACAGGATAATATATCCAGCCCAGTGCAGCACAGCTGAGCACTGCCTCGCCCCACTCCTGATTTGGTATTATTGTGGGTTGACTCATAATCTCCCCTGTTCCTAGTGATGGACACTGCATCAGCTTCACCATAATATACTGAGTTGGAACATCCTAACACCCTTACTTAACAAATGAGACAACTGAACACAGAAAAGCCAAATACTTTTCTGAGGTCATAAAAACAGTCACCGGTTTTGCAGCATTTGGTGATGTGAGTTCTAAGCCTTTGTACTCTAAATCAGACAAATTTTCAAAAAAGACAAAGGCAGGCTGTGTTCAGCTCCGTCTCTCTAAATGAAGGTCCTCCACATACTTTACAGACCTTGGTCTGGGCTCTGGCTTTCTTCATCCATCATGGTGCAATTCTACAGAGCTGGCCCAGGCTTGGCCCCAGTGAGGCTATGGACAAAACAAGAAGTAAATCTAGAACTAAATAGTGATTACTTGCTCTGTCTGTAATGCTAACACACACTGAACCAAAGAATACATAGAAATCCATATGCTGGATTCTTATACCACAAGTTGGATGCAAGTTCCTTGAAAAATCAGGGATTGAGAAGGATTATAACATGCACCTTAGACAAAACAAACAACTCTTGGCAGGATGTTTTCTAGGACCTTGAAATAGAGCTTGGGGGCATTTTAAGAAATCCTTCTTAACACTTGTGCCTTTTAGCTAAGAGTTCTCAAGCTTCACCTGGACTCTTCCTCTCTACCATTGCCCCCCAGGTCTTTCTGAATAGTTGCCCTGAACTGCACTTCACAAATGTAAGGCTTCCAAATCCTCTCTCTATACCACTTCACACACTAATGCCCATTTTAAAGTCACAGTAGATATTTTATTTAATACCCATTTGAAACTCACAGTAGATATTTTATCTAATTCTAATGCCCATTTGAAACTCAAAGGAGGTATTTTATCCCAAATTCGTTGAAGGAAACAAGGGCAGAAAAGTCAAATGCTATGCTTAAAACACACATGCTCCATTAGTAAAATCAAGAATTTAGAATTTCTATGGCAGAGTGCTTCTCATCACTGCAATTTGCCTTTTTCTCTCGTTCACTACCGAACTTAGAAAACCTAACTTTTGATTTTGATTTATTTTAGTCTTTATGCTTCCTGTGGACTTCTCTGACATTCTTTTTTCCCTCCCACTTTCTCTCGTTTTCTCTCTGCTTCCCATTCAAGTATGTCAGAATGTAGCCTTCCATTGAACATGGCGGCCATCACCGCATAGGGTAACAGATACATTTATTAAAAATTGCTTTCAAGACTGTCTCCTTTTACCAAACTTCTGTCTTCTGTCTTGTCCCTCCTCTGTTCAGAGAGACATGATTGTATCTGAAGTGGAGTAAAAAGTTAAAAATAAACAATAACAAAAAACCACTTTCGAAGTGGATGGGACAAAGGCAGGCACCTGCCAATTTCAGCATATGAAATCTACATCTTCAGTCTGATCAGCTCTGGTCAGTTCCATGCAAACAGAGATGATTGTGGGCCAGACCTCAGAGAAAACTGTTCCTGATTATTAGGAGAAAGAAGCCAAAGAACTGGATGTCAAAAGGCTATGGAGCGTTTTAATGAACAAAAAAAGTCATTTTTCTGAGAAAGTTAAGACTTAGGCCTGCCGTAATTTGATTCGTAAGGACGAATCAAATGATCTTCTTACTGCTAGGTCTGTGTTTATTCATGATTCTAAATCACACATTCTGAAAGACTTGTGTATTCCAGTGGTTCATCAGTGGGGTTCCAGATAACAGAGTTTGTTCACTGCGTGGCTTGGCCAGGGCTGGCTCCTCATGTGTCCTGGCAGCAAGAGCTCAGTTTACACCCAGCACCCAGATTGGGGCTCTGTTGCCAAAAAACATTAGTCAGTATCAGCAATGGCAGTGATGAAATTGTGCCTGTTAACAGTATTTTTGGTCTCAGAAACAACTGAGCTATAGTTGAAGATGGCTCAGAGCAACTCCACTTGGGTGACTATTTGTGAGGGATGCTGCAGAGGGAAGCGTATGCCCAAAATCGTGTTCCTCGCATTGCTGGTGATCTGTGAGATGTTAATGTGCTTTTTGGAAAATGGGCTTCTGTAACCAAAGAAACTTGGGAAATTTACAGCCAATTATATTTCCTTCTTAGCCTGTGAGAAGCACTACACCAAAAAGGAACATTATTTACTATGTTTATTCCAGTATTTCAAAAACTTCCTTGATTATAGAATCCTCTTTTACAAACAAAAGGAAAAAACTCTGCTAACTCATCAAAGGGCTGGTCAAGGCGGCTCATGCCTGTAATCCTAGCATTCTGGGAGAGCAAGGCAGGTGGCCTGCTTGAGCTCAGGAGTTTGAGACCAGCCTGAGCAAGAGGGAGACCCCATCTCTGTCTCTACTAAAAATAGAAAAACTAACCAGGTGTTGTGGCAGGCACCTGTAGTCCCAGCTCCTGAGGAGGCTAAGGCAGGACTGCCTGAGCCCAAGAATTTGAGGTTGCTGTGAGCTATGATGATGTCATGGCACTCTATCCAGGGCAACAGAGTGAAACTCTATCAAAAAAAAAAAAAAGCACATCAAAGAATACAGCCTGTGAAATGTAGGGATGACTGCACTCCCTTCATTGGTCTTGAACATGTTTCCCAATTCTCTTATAAAACACTAATGATGAACAGTATTTTTTTATTTTTTTCACAGTGTTTTGTGAGAACGTTTTGGTTTAACTCATATTAAGGCAGAAACCTTAACTCTCCGGTCATTCTCTATCTGGCACCTCACAAAGAGTCTGGAACACATAGATGCTCAACTAAACAATACATGGCCATAACTTTAACGTGATGATTCTCTGGCTCAAAATATACCAATGCAATTTACTCAGCTTGCGCTCAATCTGTGGTGCTTTCTCTGAATTGCCTGAAAGGCCAGTGAGGAGGGGCAAGAACAGGAGGGAGGAGAAAAAGAATTGCTGGGAAGACATTGTGCCCTGGGCCTATTAAGGGTTAGCTCAATAGTTATTAAAGGATAGTTGAAAAGGTTCTTCCTTTTGGAGAACACAGCTTGACAGCCCCCTAGATTATTCACAAACCTTTTAATAGACTTGCTATACCCTCTCTACACCTTGCCCCTCTCCCTCCAGTTTCACTCTGTCTGGCTGGGTGATATCCCCCGCCCCTCACATGCTTGACAAGTGACACATCTAGCAGGACGATGGCACCTCCCTCAGCAGGAAGTGGGCAAGCAAAGGACTTCATGCTTCTTTCCTCCAAATTAGTTTGGTTCTTGCTGATGCCGATTAGCGCTTCAGTGTTCTTCTGATTCATCATTAGTAAAACCTTAAAACCATCCAATGTAGGAGTGGCAACCACCAAAGTGTCCTTTGAGATTAAAAAAGGAGCAACTTTGGGAAGAAGTTGCCAGGTCAGCCGCTGAGCTGTGGCTGTGCCCTCTCTCATGGGCTGCAAGTGTATCTGTCTCACAGCGGGAGGAGGAAAGGGGGAGTTGCCTGTGTGAGAGGGAGGGCACTCCCTCTGCTTCTATGACAGTCGCAATTCTCACAAGCTGCTTTTGTGTAGGATCATTGCATTTTATCTTCCCAAGTGACTCTTCCTTTAGGAACATGGGACAACCATGCTAAGTGCCCTGAGCAAGATAGTGGGCCAATGCACTCTGCTGGATTCTGGCCCCAGGAGAGACTCCCAGTGAAAACTTCACAGCCAGACCTCTATTGAAGAGCAGCTAAGGGTGACCTCAGTCCCCTCCCAGCAAAGAATGCCACCCAAAGAGAGAGAGTGTCAGCCTCTTCATTCCACACCTAGCATGGAACACCCACCCCCGTACAGACAGCGCTTCTCTCAGGGTCAACGTCCTCTACTTAAGGCATGGATGCACCTCTCCCATCACCCCCACCCGCCCAGCCATTTCCCTAGCCTGGCACATTGGCTGCTCCCCATCTGGCTCACCTGCCAATGCCCTGAGTGACAGGCCAATCCCCTGAGTGACACACACACGCGCACATGCACCCGACAAGTCTCTCTCTGATGACAGAGAAAGCAGCTCGGGGGTGGCAGCCCACCTGCACAGGAGTGCTCAGCAGGTACAAGCCCTGACATCGCGGAATGTGTTCCTCTGGGAACCTGCCCGATTGGGAGTGTGAGCTCACCCACTCCCTGCGTAAACAGCACACATGGCAATTATCACATTAATCTCTGGGGGGTTGGGGGTGATGCTGGAACGTGGGGTGGGAGGAGCAGGATTGGAGAGGAAGATGGAGATGAAGAGAACAAGAGGAAAGGGACCCACAGTTCCCCAGGCCTGGCCCCCACCCTAGAAGATAGGTCTCTAACGGGGTTCCACAGAGCTCTAGGGAAAACACACCCAAAAGCCCTTTGTAGGTGCCTCCCCTTCCCAGGGCAGCTCCAGCTGGGGGTGTGTGTGCATATGTGAGGTGCACATGGCTGAGTGGGAAGGCTGGGTTTGTTGAGACTGGGAAGGGATAGGATACTGACTCTATGGTCCTTTCAGAACCAAAGGGTCTCTGGGGCACAGCTGCTTCACAGGCTAGAGGCAGAACCTGCTGGAAAGTTCTGGGCTGGCTGACAACAGGGTTTCCTGACTGGGGCACTCCTGGAATTTGGGGCCAGTTATTCCTCTCCTGTGCACCAGCAGCATCCCTGGACTCTCCCAACTAGGTTCCCCCCAGTTGCAAAAACCAAGACTGTCTGTGCCCAGAATTACCAAATGTCCTGGGGAACAGAATGGCTTCTGGCTGAGAATCCAGGGACTCAAAGCTCCTCCCCAAGGAGAGATCTTGGGCTTTATTAATTATTAACTGAACTCAGGTCCAGAGATGGTTGGAACAGCCATCCTAGGCTACCAAAAAGGTAAGGCTACCCATCTCAGCAAAAGTGTCTGTCCAAAGCCTCTGCTGACCTCTCCTAGGGCAAGAGAAATTCAGAGAGCAGTGTGTGAGGACGGATTCAGGTGCTTGCCACCTCCCCTCATGGAGACACACCCAGTGCTCCTCACCTAACATGCTGACTCGCCCCCATTTTCTTCCAGCACCAAGTGTGACAACTCATTTCCTGCCCAAGTAACTTAAGTCCATATCTAAGTGCCATAGTTTGTTCAACAAATCCGTGGACTACCTAGTATGTGACAGATCCTCTTCTAGGTGTTAGGGATCAGTGATGGGCCAATGGAAACAGAGACACCTGTGAAATAAGCCAGCACACATGCATAGCTTTAACCTTCAAATTGTGGTCAGTGCTGTAAGGGACCACCAGGTGCTAAGGTGCCAGTCCAAGAGGTTAGGAAGACTTGCTAAAGCTTTCAGAGACTAGGAACTACCTTGGTTCAGACACTAGAGGCCAGAAAGGCAGTGAAAAGGTTTGTTATGGAGGTGGAAGAAAGAGGGAGAGAAAAAAGATTAAGAAATGCTCAAGAAGCAGGGGGTGGAGGCACCCTCTCACCATGAACTGTCAATATCTTGCAGCAGTCCCCCAGAACCCTGTGCAGATATCACCTGAAATGTGAAGTAATCATAAGAATGCTCCTTAATGGATTTTCTCGAAGCATACAGAACTGGGCAACCAGGATCCAGACAGCCCTGGGGGTTCCCTCATGTCCCTTCCTAGGCACTTTCTCCTTCCTCCCTCCACATGTAACATCACCCTGAATTCTAGAACCATTAATTAGATAGGCCTGATTGGGAGATCCATCTGAACATTTCCCCACATATGCTGAGCCATCCACAGGAACTCAACCATCCAGTACAGCCCACTCTCACTTACTTCCTGTCCTCCTCCTTGCTTGGCTCTCGCCAGCCTGGCTGTGGCAAGTTCTGTGGTGCTCCCCACAAGGTCTCCTTCACCAGCAAGTGCATGTATCACCCAGCTGCTACTGGTGTTGGCTGTTAACAGCTCACACCTGCATCCTTCTTAGAAGCCTGTCCTTGGCCGACAGACTAGCTGCATCTGGGATTTTATGCCTGCAGCTCATGGTGGTAATGGGAGCTGTGAACAATAACCATCTAATGCAGGGCTATTGATATTGGTGGTCTAGCCCCTTTGCACTTTGGAGCCACCATGGAACCAGGGAGAGGCTAAAACTATTGAAGCCACATCTTTGCCTAGATTTTCCCTAACCTATCCTAACAGCAGTGTCTCATCAAATCACGGCCATGGAATCTCCACTCCAGAGCCAGTTTCTAGGGAATGTGACTAAAGGCACTTTCTCATCAGGGTTTTGATCAACCCTACAAAGCTGGCAGTACCTTGCCCCTGAGTCATACCAGCTGGATGGTGTTTCGAAGGCAAAGCCACTGTAGTCCTCTGACCACACCTAGCATTTTTTAAAAAAGAACACAGTGAAAGGTGAAAGATTTATGTGATTTGAAGAGAAATCAGAATATCATCCTTAATCATCCGAGAAATGCAAATCAAAACTACTTTGAGATAACATCTAACTCCAGTAAGATCAGCCCACATCACAAACTCCCAAAACCAGAGATGCTGGCATGGATGTGGAGAAAAGGGAATACTTCTACACTGCTGGTGGGAATGCAAACTAATACATTCCTTTGGAAAGATGTTTTGAGAACTAAAAATAGACCTGCCATTCGATCCTACAATTCCTCTACTAGGTATATATCCAGAAGACCAAAAATCACACTACAACAAAGATATTTGTACCAGAATGTTTATTGCAGCCCAATTCATAATTGCTAGGTCATGGAAGAAGCCCAAGTGCCCATCAACTCACGAATGGATCAATAAATTGTGTTATATATACCCCATTGAATATTATGCAGCCTTAAAGAAAGATGGGACTTTACCTCCTTCGTGTTTACATGGATGGAGCTGGAACATATTCTTCTTAGGAAAGTATCTCAAGAATGGAAGAAAAAGTATCCAGTGTACTCTGCCCTACTATGAAACTAATTTACAGCTTTCATATGAAAGCTATAATCCAATTATAGCCCAAGAATATGGGGAAAGGGGAGAGGGAGGGGAGGAGAGGGAAAAGGATGGGTGGAGGGAGGGTGATTGGTGGGATCACACCTATGATGCATCTTACAAGAGTACATGTGAATCTTTCTAAATGTAGAATATAAATGTCTTAACATAGAACAGTAACTAAGACAATGCCATGAAGTCTATGTTAACCAGTTTGGTGAAAATATTTCAGATTGTATATATAACCAGCACACTGTACCCCATGACTGCGTTAATGTATACAGCTATGATTTAATGAAAAAAATAAAAAGAACACAGTGAACAGGGTACCCTACAAGCCATAAGGCCTACGGATCATTCCCACAATCTACAACCACAATGGATCAATTTCTTGAGAACCCTTGACTCTCCATATCTACTTTGGACTCTTAAAAGAAATCCCACCCATACTATTACCACCTCCTAGGGGAGAATAAAGACAAATAAGAAAATCAGCACTAGGATCTTGCAGTCAGAAGACAAGAGCTGTCTTCTCAGCTCCCAAGGAAGAAAGAAAGGTGGGGGAGCAGGTGGAAAGGGTAAAGACACAGACCTCCAAGTAAAACAGACACACCTGCCACCATGTGCTCAGGGAGCAGAGACTGTCAGTCCCAGGAAGGAGGTATTCTATTCGTTCTCAGATCCCTGAGCATAGTTAACAGGCAGACAAAGTGTCCCCCACACAAGCAAGCTCCAGAGGCAGCACCGGGTCAGCCAAGGGCGGCTATAAGTGACTGAGGCTCCCCATACATTCTCCCCTGCACTCAATGCAGCCATGTTCTCCCTGCTGGCCTGAACGGCCGGTGATTGTCATTGAGGATGCTGCAGTGCCGTAGTCCAGATCCAAAAAGGCCTTGAGGAGTATCTTGGCATGTGGACATTCCACCACCCATTCTTTCCCTTCTCTTGCCAGTGGGAAAATGCAGCAGAACCCACGTGGCAAAGAGGAGTAACAGAGAAAAACAGCACTCCACCTCCCCCCCTCCACCTACAAGCGGCCACATGATGCTAATGAGACCAGGGTCAGAAGCCCCCGCCAGGAAGCTGCACAGACAAACACGGTCCCCACCCTGCATGTGGGTGGACATCACCACTGGCTCTGGGCAGACAGGTGTCAATGTGTCAGTGGAAACCCACCCACACTCCTGGGAAACAACCCGAGAGTGAATAGCAGTGCCGTGTGGGACTATGAAGGCTGCCATGGCTGGGTCCGTGCCTGGCTCAGGGCCCTGTGGTTATTCTGGATCTGGTTTGGTGTCTAAAATAAATAAGATATTTTTTGGTTAAAGCTTAATAATTCTAAGGCAAAGTTTCTCCTGTCCTCGCCCTTTCTGAACCCTGACCCAGAAGTCTGATAGATAAAAGATGCTTTAAAGAAGGTCATCTTGTAATGGCTGAAGCCGGATTTGGTTTATGTCAGGATTCATTATTCTCCTCTCTCTACTTTTGTGTATGCTTGAAAATTTCTATAATAAAAGGTTTCACATTTTTTGCAAAATGAAATGAGTTTATTTAAATAGATGTTGGCCATGGGTGAATTTTAAGACAAACTTTTAGTCAAAATGGTGATGATTATGGGAAGAGGGGGGTAGAAATTATTTTTCTAAGACTCTTCTTATACTTTTCTACGTCTTGCAACTTTTTTGTAGTAACTAAATGTTGTTTTATGGTTAGAAAAAAACAAAGATTATTAGAAAAAAAGTAAAAGACAGTCTCCTGCCACTGCAGCCTGGGGCTATAGGGAGGTAGATGCTCCCAGGGCCGCTGGGAGACCAGGCAGGGGCAGCTGTTCCCATGCTGAGCTTTCCAGGCTGCAGAGCTATTTCCCTCAGGGCAAAGGCCAGTGTGTCACTTCTCAGTCCGGTGTGTGATTCAGGCACCACCCACCACCACCATGTTGCAGATTCACCAAAGCAGGTGAAATTAAGAAGGAATTAAAGTAAATGCACCTGCAGTGACAAGCTAAACATCAACTCTTCACTCCCTCCCAGGGCTTATGAATGAGGGACTGAGTAGCCTCTTTAAAGAGGGGCAAGCACCAGAAACAGACCTGAGAATGACAGGCGAGGTGGATTTCAGGGGAAAAGGGTACAGGAGACTTCATGTATCTGTTCTCTGCTGTGAGCATTTGGGACAAGGTCCACCCTATTCCAGAAAGAACAAGCGAGACAACACCAGGGTAGCTGGTCTTCAGCCACCCGCTGGCCCTGTGGTCATCAGGGATCACCCTCTCTGGTCACCATCATCTACTGCTTTTCCAGTGGTCCCCTCTCTGTGCCCACTCAATAGCCACTATTCTCCATTCAGTGTAGTAGGAGTAGTACTCTAACCTTATGCTGGAAGGAATCACAGCATCCGGCACAATCCCCTCATTTTCTGGATTAAAAACCAAGGGTTAAAAGCTAAATGATGGGGGCGGCACCTGCGGCTTAAAGGAGTAGGGTGCCAGCCCCATATGCCAGAGGTGGCAGGTTCAAACCCAGCTCCAGCCAAAAACCGCAAAAAAAGCTAAATGAAAACCAAAAGGTACTCCAGCCATTGGTTACAGAGGCAAAACTAGAATGCAGGACTTCTGACCTCCCATGCACTCCTCACAGCCCTTCTGCTCTATCCATTTATCCCTGTTCCTGCTAATTGTTTTGTATGGAACTAGTCCAACCTCATGATCTCATTTGGCACGTACCTGAGGTAGAAGGCCATGACTGTCCCTCACTTCCTCTCAAGGTTAAGACCACCAAAGTCAAGACCTGAGAACACTGTGGTTTAATGAAGGAAGGAGCAAAACTGTAATGTCATGTCTGGCTTCCGGAAGCTGTACCTTCAGCTGGCAGGAGAAGGGTTCAGGTTGGCCAATCAACAGCGGAAGACATTCCAAGGACAGACAAAGAGGCATAAAAGGTAAGGCTGCAAAGCGTTGCTGTTGGTAATGGCAAGGAGGGCAGAATCAGGGCAGGGAGGACCCGGAATGGTGGCCTCCATTGTAGGATTTGCTCCCTCCCCAGAGCTCTTCCTCCTTTCATCTCTCTCCTGTGCCCTCGCTCCACCAAACCATGAGTCCTCTTATACTTGAAAATACCGCTCAGCCTCTGTAAGAGTTCCCCTTAGCACATCTCCTCCACTTGGGAATTCCCCCAGCAATTAGGCACACCCATAGTAGCATACATATTTATTCAACCCTTTTGAGTGTGTACTCTGCACAAGATGAATGAGAAAGGAAAACAGTTCTCAAGGGCTTTGGTACCCAGAAGAAGGCTAAGTCATGAATACAAATGCCCATAATGGAAAACAGAACATTATGCGCCACACTTAGGCATTTGTTTTTACTTATTTACAGACCTTCTCTATACATGTTCTGTCTCTTTTACACATTGGTCCTCCCGTCCCGTTAGGGCTGAATGTTTCCCAAAGACAGAACTGCGTCTTTTACTACTGTGTTCATTCTACCAGTACTCAGCACATGACTCTACCAACAGAAGACTCTCAATAATGCTGTCGACTAACAGGAGATTATAAACCGCTGGCATTCTTGCACTTCACAGCCTGTGTGAGTTTTTTTTTCTGGAAATAAATATGTCACCTGTAAAATGTCATCTCTGTTGACATATGGCAAGCACACTTACGTGAACTCAAATACTCAGCACAGCCTACAGGAGCAGACCCTCAAGAAGAAAAGCCTCAGATAATCATTTTTCCTGGCATTCATTCCTTCCTCAATGGATTCTGAGAAGGTGAATTCATTTATCAATGAATGTCTCTGGTTTAACTAATGATTGTGTATTAAACACTATGAAAGGCTAGTTAGCCCAGCTGGTTTCTTGAAGAAGCCCCAGGAAAGTTAGTTTCATTTATTTTGTGGCCACAGGAAACACTCTTACTCCTTAATAAGAACAGCTTGAAAGCAAGGGACTGTGGCTTGTAAATCTCTGTATCTCCAGAACCTAAGCCCACATCTCTGGAAAAATGGTCAATAAACCTGCCTGGGTGTTGATGGCGTGATAATGAAATGCCCAGTCCTACGTGCCTGTTTATCCCCTAGGGCTTGAAAGTATGTGGTGAGGCTCTCCAAGATGGCCCTGTGGGAGCAGTTTCTCATAGCACAATGGGCTACTATTATCCACAAGACATCACTCCCTTCACCCCTCATGGCCATTGGCAGACTCAGGACAGTCAGAGTCCTCAGGCTGGTCAACTCCACTTGAGAGTGGTGTCATCCCCTTGCCCCATGCCACATAATTGTTATTTGTAGGAATCACTGTGCAAGATGACCATCTGTCAGGAACACTGTGGTGGAATTCCTCCCTTGAGCAGGCACCTACGTCAGACACCACCCATGGGGCCCCTTCCCACTCAGACTCCATATACAACCCTTTGCTTCTCCTCTATCCCATAGACTCTAGCTCTCAGGTTCTATCACTGCCCTTCTCTTTCTTGACCTCTTGATTTTTTTACTGTCTCATTCACTCTGCTGCTGCCTTCCTGGGAATTCATCTTGGTTCTCTTTGCCCTAAGATGCACAGAACTCACTCCAACTGAGCCTTGCCATTGGTTTGGGGTGCAATGAGGTTGAGACAGAATACAGATAATAAAATAATCATATTCACTGTTTCCCCAATCTGGGAAGCATTAGAAAGAATCCCTTTCTACTTTTACTGGTCTTTGTACCACTTCCTTTGCTACGCATCAGAGTAGAATGTATATGGTCAGTGAAGATGGGTGAGCAGTGTGAGAGCAGGACAGAGCCAACCCAAACCCAAGTAACACTCTTTCTGGAAGTACTAAGATGACCTGAGTAAATAACCCTCATTTAAACCAGTGGTTCTCAACCTTCCTAATGCTGCATTGTATTTTCATTATTACAAAGGGGTCGCCACCCACAGGTTGAGAACTGCTGATCTAAACCATTTCCTGTCATTTAGACACTACGTCTTCAAGTAACTGAGGAGAGAAAAATAACCAGGCTTCCACTTGGCTGCTCTGCGCTGCAGAGTGAACCACATGCCAAGCACCCATGAACGCCAATCTTTACAACCACAATGACAGACAGAAGTGCTATTATGACGTTCCTACTAAAACCCAACAAACAACAATAAAACCCAGCTTCAGAAAGACTAGGGGCATTGCCCAGGGTCCTACGATTAGTATACTGTGGAGTCAGAATCCACACCCAGCTTGGACCTCTTCTCAAGATGCTTTTACTATAGTATGTTGCCTACAGAGGAGTTGGGGGAGAGATAGAAACAACGTTATTTTAACTTGGAACATATTTAAGAACAGAGATATGGATGCTGGTACACTTACAACAGCAATGCAAGCAGAGAAAATAGTCTGACTAATCTCACATTGTAATCATATCCCAATGTTGTACTGTTTCAACACCTGTGATGCCTATTCCCTAACTTAGTTCTTTCTTCTCCGCCCTGGAGGTCTGAGAAGGTTGATAGACTGTCACAGCATGTTCCCTGACTAGTTGTATGACAGTCATTCTGTTGCCAGGGAGACCTTGTAAAGTGGGAGGAGGGGCTCCCAGCCACAGCTGGTTTCATTCTTCAGAGCTGGGAGACAGTTGTCATTTCTACCTGACACACCTTGCCCTGTGTCTTGCCTGCTTTATGAAGGGAAATCCCCTCCCATGACTGAATGGGCCTGCCCTCTGTACCTCCCCTTTCCAGCTCCTGCCCACCTGTATACCAAGTTGTGACCACACCCAGCTTCTTCCTATTCCCTCCTGTGCCATATTATTTTTCTATCTCTATGCTTTTGTCCCCACTGCTTAGAATGCCTTCCCCAACTTTTCCTTCTGAAAACCCTCTGCTCAAACCCTGAGTCAATGTTACCTTCACTAAAAATCTCCCCACTCACTCCCCTACTGCCTGTGCTGAATCCCACCATACCGCTTAACTCTGCACGGTAACCATCGCGGGCTGATATGTTGTGCCCAACCACAAGACTTGACATCCCAAAACAAGGAGCAAGTTTGATTTGTCTTTGTATCAGCCCCAGAACCCAACCGAGCTCTCAGTAGGTGCTCAACAGGTATTTGCTGAATGATGAAATAAATAAATAAGTTAATAAATTGAATGTATGGTCTGATTAAATCAGGAGGCAGAAGGGAGAGGAAAAACAAAAAGTGATCAGAGAGAGACTTCCCAAAGAGTTAACTGAATAGCTAGGGGTTTTCTTTTTTCATCACTAACAGGGAAAAGTTAGAAGATAATTAGAGGGAATTTATCAGGGATTATCACTTAATAAGCCCATCCCAGGTATATCTTGTCAAAAAGAACTGCTATTCCTCCCTAGAAGAGAAAGGCTCTATCACTCTTATCTCTGATGAGCTCAGGAAAGGATTAAAACTGGTGGACTCGGCCTTCTCATCTAGCCAAAGTCACAGCTATGAAACTGGGTCAGGGAGGCAGAAAAGACAGACTTGACTCAACAGGCATGTGGACTGTGGTTCCTGAAGAGTCCTGGAAATGAAGGGAACTCTCCCTGATTTCAGAATACAAGAGGAAACCACATCTCTCAGGGAAAGAGGCGTAGGAAAGAGAAGAGAGGGCAGCCTCTCTGGGGCAGCATCAGCACACACAGCCTTGCTGCCTGGCCAGCATTGCTGGGAAATGCCCAGTCAATGCTGATAGCACCGACACCAGGGCCCTGGGGCCTGAAGGTGGCCCTGCCTCTCTGGATGGCTAAGCTTGAAACTCTTGCATCCCAGCCTGGGGGCTCTGCCCTCTTTAGCTGTGTCAGGCAGCAGCTATTTAGCCTCAATTTTAATAATTCCCCCCTCCAAAAACAAACAAAAAATTCACTGTCAAAATCCTGGCCCTCTGTCAAGGTTTTTCTTATGACCCCTCTGATTCCTTAACTACCCAGGGCTGCTTCCTCTGGCTGGCATACTGAGGGCCTTGCAGGATTTCTTTGGAATCCTCTAATCCTCACATTCAGGTCTGGTCCCCGCCCATTCTTTTGGGTAAATCCTGGAGATTTCTTTAGTCTGGAGGGTATAGATTTCTCTAGGCCAATTCTGTGCTATTTAGCAGCAGGTCAAAATATATTAATAACAAAAGTCAACATTTTTAGGGAACAATTAGTACATATGTTTTACCTATATTAACAAAGTTAGTCTCCTCAACAATCTCTTGAAATGGAAACTAGTACTGTAAAGTTTTTCAGTGATGAGGAAACTGAGGCACAGAGAGGCTGAGTAACTCACCTGAGGTTGCACAGTCCTGAGGTCAGGACCCCAACCCTGGTGGTCTGACTCTAGCACTCTTACCCAATACATCCTGTAGTTGGTAAAGTACCTGAAACATAGTAAATCTTCCACAAATACCAGTTTTTAATAGTATTATTTAAATAGGTTAGGCTTAGTTCCCCTTAGTCAACCCTTAGCAAATAAAGAAAAGGGAATCAGTCAGCATTATTTATATTCATCTCATCTAAATATTTTCCTTGCTGTGAACAAGGAGATTTTGCCTGTTTTTAAACTTCTTTTATTATTTTCAGGTTATACAATATTTATCACACCATGGAATAATTATTTATTTACTGTCTGTCTCCTGTACAAATCTATGAACACTTGGAGGACAAGGTTGTATGTGTCCCTGGATAGCAAGTACCTCGCACAGTGCTTGACATTGACTAGGTGCTCAGTGCACACCTGTTGCTAATCACATAATTCAGAATCAAAATGCACACTGGGTACACACAGTCTCAAGCAGTGGTTCTCAGAGGGAACTCTTGGAAATGCAACTTCTTGGGTCCCAGTGCAGACTCCAGATCAGACCTCTGGGTGAAGCTCAGCAGTCTGTGTTTTAAAAAGCTCTTTAGGCGATGCCTGCAAAAGTTTGGGAATTACTGGTCTAGGAAAATAGAAAAGAGAAGAAAGAAGAGAAGAGAGGAGAGGAGAAAAGAAGTCTGCCATGGTCTTATTTGCTATGCTGAAATATCCAGGAGTAAAAAAAAAGAGAGAGAGAGAGGAAAAGAGAGCTGAGGAAGGAGAAGCTTGAGGTTGAGTGGGGAGGAGGAAAGATGACAGAAGGCTGTGGGGAGAGATGGAGAGGGAGGAGAAGAGGAGTGGGTGAGAAGGAGATTGATTCACCTGGCGATCGCCTGCAAATGAAATGGGTTCATGATCTCGGCCAGGTGTTGCCATAGCAACAGGCACAGCCCACCCCCCCTCCACCCCCTCTCCAGGATGACCAGGCATCAGGCACACACACCTACATCATGTCCTGAACCCTGCAGAAGGATTTCAGCTTTAGTGACTTAGAAAAAGGGGGGGGGGGGTGGAAAGCTTAAGGAAGAATCTCCCAGTACAGGCTCTGATCCCTGGCTGGGTTCCTGGAAAGGCTGCCTCAGAGGGCAAATGGAGAAGTGAGCTGTGCAGTCTCCACAGGTGGTGAATACACTGGGCTGAAAGCCAGTGTGGGTGCTGGAGTCTATTCTCTGCACCCTGGGTCCCATCCTAACACAGTGCGGCCAGGATGGCATGGCTGCCTGGTGGAACTTACTGTGGGAAAGAATGGCTGCCTTGGGAGGAAAGGGAGAGAGCCCATCCAGGGTCAGAAGCAGAGGAAAGCACAGCCAGGTCAGGGAAGGGTCACTCTGGAAGCTGGATGACAGGATCTACATGAACAGAACTCACATAAAAATTCAAGCTCAAAGACTCTCGTGGGAGAACAGAGACTTGCCCCTCTGGATAATGAGGAGCAGGCGGCTCACAACACTGTCACTGCCCTTTGCTGGGAACGTGTAGAGCTTCCAGGGCACCCATGAGGCGAGCACACTTCTAATTGGCCTCAGAATAAAGACATGATGGGGGCTGCAGAAAGAAGACACTGAGATAAGCAAAACGCACAATGCTCCATACGTTGGATAGAAATAACTTAGGAAGAGCAAAGCGACTTTACAGCCAATTACACATTAAAAGTAAGATATAATTGCTGTTGCTATGTTTGTTTCCAAGAAGAACTGTGTTATGATTAGACTAACAGGCTAGCGTTAGAATTCTGAGCAAACTGCACGGAAGGCTTAGACTCGCTCTCTTGCTTCTTGAGAGAGGGAAGCAAATGAGGAAAAACTGAGTCACCAAACCACAGCTCTGTTCAGAGTATCTACCTTCAGAAATCTTATGCAGCCTTGGACCCTTTCTTGGGGGCAGGAGGAATTTTTTGAGAGATTTCTCATACCTGAGACATTTAATCCTTATAAAGACTAAACAAAGTCATCACTATTACTCTCATTTCACAGGTGAGGAAAACTGAACTCAGACATCAAGTAGCATATAAGGAGTAAAATAAGAGCAGGGATTCAAACCCACAGCTACTGACTTTTCAAAAGCATGCTCACTGACCCACGACAAGTGATAAGATGCTGTCCACAGTCATGGGCAGAGGTGTGATGCCTTCTCCAGCCAGAACTGGCATCTCTCACTGGACAGGTTATCTCTGTGGGACACTATCATCTAACAGGGAAACCACAGCCCTATCTCCTCCTTCTCCGTTCTATAACATTGGGCCAATCCCTCCATCTCTTTGTGCTTCAGCTGTTCAGTTTGCACAACGGGAAAGCTAATCCCTAGCATGCAACAGCACTGAGAAGACTGGGTGAGAAGTACAGTCTGCTGGTTAGCGCCCCCCTCGCCACCCCTCAGCCTACCATGCATTTATGATTTTAGGTCAATCACTTC
>NW_003852411.1:12175049-12208514 GCF_000181295.1 Otolemur garnettii
CCCCCAGCTGCTGCAAGCATATCGTGCTCATGGCTGCACCCCTCCCTGGGAACTGTTGTCGCCTCTATTTGAGACACCTCTGAAGGGGCATCCAGCTCAGGTGGTATGAGGCAGCCTCTTCTCTGTTCAACTTTGGCTTTGCCCCATCCTCAGTGTATTTCCCCAAGCACACTTCAAGACAAGGTCTGCACATAACTCTCTTATGCAGAGCTGACTTCCAGGGAAGCCAATCTAGACAGTACCTATATCTTAAAGGGTGTTCAATAAAGAGTGATTCTTAACAGTAATAACAGTCTTCAAACTCAAAAGACTATAATATTGTATATACAACTCCAGGTACCTTTATAAAAATGTTGGCTGGACTATACATTCTTTGAGGAAATGGATTATGTCTTAAATGTCTTTATGTTTCCTCCAAGTACCCTGTAGATGGCAGATGCCCTAGAAAGAAACAGATTTGACTTGTACAGCCTATATTTCCATTCAGCCCAGGATCAAATCAATCTGCCTGGGTCCAGGGGGTACACATTTCATTTCTACAATGTTGACACACATGGCTAATAACTGGAGCACACACAGGCTCAGCAATAAGGAACTTTATAAATGAAATCCCTCTGACAGAATAACTTTGGAAAAATGGGCCACACAAATCACACCCGTTAGTAGGTTATATGTAGGCTATTGTTATTAGTTCTCTTGATATTAGATATTAAACAAAGCACCCATCTGTAGAGATAGGTGTTGCTGACTTGGCCTCCAGCATCCCATGAGAGAGGCAAGCTCCTCGGGGGACAGCCAGTCCTGCAGGAGTCTCCTTCCATGCCCCCTCCACCAAGGTGACACAGCCAGCCAGTGGACTCTTGGAATAGAAGGTGGCTCCCTTATTCCCCAAACTGTATTCTTGGGTTACTCGATACCCTCCATCACTGGCTCCTCTGGAAATGTAGGCATAAAAGAAAAGAAGAAATGTACAAGCATTGCTCTCCAATACAAAGAAACAGCTGAGCTCCCCACTTTAGCTGTCCTCACGGGTCTCCTGCATGGGCTACAGAGAGAAGCTGGGAAAACACATCTCATATGAAAGATGGATAACTGCCAATATTTCACCGGCTTATTCAATTCAAGGTGAATCTGCTTCAGTCTAAAGTCCCGGAGGTACATGGTGGTGGGGGGGCGGGAACAGATCTGTTGCTGTGTATACTGGTCTCCTGAGCTTCATGTGCTGACTGAAATCCCCAAAAGTCTGAGCTCCAGTGGGGTCTTGAGCTCCACTTGAAGCCTAAGGTACACCTGACCTTTCCAGCTCATGGAGCCTTCAAGGCACCACAGGAAAGGCCATGTAGATCAGGTGTCTTCCACGGGGCCCTGCTGGATCTACTACTCTGAAAAAGTGGTCAAACCAAGGGTTTCTCAACTCTGTACTTTCAGGTTGTGCTAAGAGGGAATAACAGGTGAGCTTTCAGGCAGGGACCTGGAAACTGAGGACCTGCCTCCCACCTTCTCCCCTCAAGGGCTCCAGTGTTTGCTTCACTCTAAGGAGCATCCTCCCGCCAAGGGGGCCAGGCAGGAGGTCCAGCCGTCCTGCCAGCCAGGCTGCAACAGTGGCCCCTCCATCTGGGAATGAAATCCCAGGCACTAGCCTGGAGCTGTAAACACACCCAGGCGCCTACCTACTGAACACCACTGTGCCCCGGGCGTTCTGCTGTGGAAGCAAATCGTTAGAGGTCGCCCACTCAGGCAGCTGAAGATTCAGTCAGGGAGACTGGAAACTGCAAAGATTCAAGGCTTAGCAAATGAGGTACCGACATACACACACACAAAGCCGACTTTTAGAGAAGGGCATAGAGTCTCAGGGCTTGAGTGGTCCTGTAAGACTTTCTCCAAAGAAGTCATCCTGGGACCTGGAACGTTAGTGCTCTTTCCCTAGAAGATCACTCTCAACCAGAGGTCTCCAACATTACGCAGGGGCAGGGATGCAGGACAGCATGTCATCACCTAATTAACTGAGGATTACACCCCTGGCTGGAGTGCTGCCACCAGGACACCAGGTCCAGAAAGCTCCCTACTGTGCAGCCGTGCAGTGTCAGGCCAGGTCTGCTTGCTCTCAGAGAGCAGGCTTTCAAAGAGCCCTGCTGGCTGAGGATGACAACCCAGGTCCTGACAGCCAGACCTCCCAGCCGAGGAGGCCCAATTCCAGAAAGTGCTTGATCCCACCTGGCCTGGGAAGAGATAGGTCAGAGTAGAAACAATAACAGTTGTGAGGAAAGCAGACCTCAAAGCCTGCACACAGAGCAGAGAGCTGATAAATGTTTCCTTTTTAAATAGCCAAGGTAAGAAATGAATGAACAACTGACTATGAGGTCGGGGGTAGGAGGGTGGGGGTATTAATTACACTGCTTTGTCTTATGCCTGAACTGGCTTTGGCATGGTGGAATTATTTTCTAGCTGGTTTGAACAACATTATGGCCAGACAGTAGCAGAAAAAGTGTCCTAATCAGTCTTCAGTACTTACTGTACTTGTAAAATTTTAAATTATAAAAGTAACATGTACGGGGAATAAATAATCAAACAATATAAAGATGTATATAGAAAAAGTTTAGTGTTCTCTCTCCCTCCCTCGGTTCCCATCCTGTGTGAGAAGGTTTAAGGCTCAGCACACACACTTCCCACCCATCTCCACGTATATTCAAACTTATACAAATTTATAGACAGCATTTTCCAATCTGTTATGAGATCATGCTCAATACTCTGTCACTTGGTTTTCTTATTTAAAAACACATTATGAATGTGCCTCTGGGACAAACACACAGATCTAACTCATTAAAATAAACACATATGTGCACATACAAAGAACCACAGCTAGAGAACCACATTCTACTGATCTCCTTACTGGTACTGGTGAATCTAATGGATTAAAAAAAGTGGGTCTTATTTATTGGTTTCATTTGCATTTTTCTAAGCTTTAGCATCATGTCAGGCGTTCTATATGGATCTCTTTTTCTTTCGGTTGCTTTGTCCATTTTTCTAAGTGGTTATTTGTCTTTCTCTTACACAGTTATAGAGGCTCTTTGTACGTTACTTCTATTGGAACTTTACGTGCCATTTCTCTCAATTATCTTTTGACGGGGTGACTTTTTAATCATACAAAAATACGTAATTGTCATGTAATTATTCTTAATGTTGCTGAGTCAAATGTCAGGGTTCCTGCTAGAAATGAGCATGCTCTTCCTCTCGTCCCTCTCAATCTTATTGGGGGTGCTGTTTCACGAATACAGATTGAACTTACAGACCGAAGTAAGACAATTCAAACTCCACAAGCCTACTTGACAGAAGAGTTGAAAAAAGCATCGTGAAGTCACTCCTCCCTATTAAGGACATAAATGCAGCAAACAACTTTTCACTATTCCTTGCTCCCTACAGAAGTCTAAGGAAGGACCATACCTATTTGACAGCTTGTTCCCACACTGAAACTACTTAACACTAAGTCCTTCTAGTTAATCAGTCTCAACCATGCCTGTGACCCTGGTCTTCTCTGGGTGGTATCATCCACGCAAGCACCTCCTCACTTACCTGAATCCTTCAGCAGTCATTTCAAGCCGTACCTGGCCTGGGAAGCCTTCCCTTGCCCTCCTGGACAGAGGGGTTCTGCACTATCAGGGGTTTCTCTGCACTCCTGGGATGTACACTCACCACCTCATGAGGTGGTTATTTACCTGCCATTCTTACTAATGTTCCAAACACCCATTACTGTGACTGACACATAGTATTTGTGCCTTAAGTAGCTGTTGAAAGCCAGCAGAGGGGAAAAAAAGCAAGAAAATTGATAAAGAAGCACTAAAATCCAAACTTGAATGTTAGCAGTTAACTGCCAACTCAAGATCAATCAGGAATGAATGTTGAACATTGTTGAAATTACAGGGTAAGTTAATGAAGAAAAAAAAAAGATTCCATTTACAAAAAGCTGATTGACACAAGATTCAAGAACATGCCTGGTTCCTAAAGAAAGGCCCGCCTACACTTGGGAGCCGCTGGGACGCCATTCTCCTGCTACCATATTTTACTGTGGGACAAATGGGTTTTGGTCAAGGATAAAACCTAAATATTCATTTCTTGTTAATGAGTTTTTGGAATGAGCACTATCATTCAGCCTTAACTGCAGCCAATTTTCTCTGAGTTAATCTTGACATCAACACCTCACCTAAAAGACTTTTTCTATGATTAAAAAAAAAATTGATTCATATGATAACATTCACACTTCAAGCTCACATCTTCTAAAAGTGACATATTTTTGCACCAACTATAAAACTACAAAGAAGGCCACTGGCAATGAGCTCCTGGGAGAAAGAATTTCAATTTTTTAATAGAATAACAATAATCTGGTCACACACAGTCCTCCTTTACCAATAAAGCCACAGTGTCCATTCTAAGTGCCATGGACATTTACTGCCTAACTTGGTCTCATCTACTCCCCAAGAGTGAGTTTTTCCATCTCCGAAGGTATGCCAAAGATCTACGAAAATGGAAGGTTCCTGAGACTCCCCCAGTGATCACTACAAGTTCAGGAAACAGTTGAGATCTTCACTTAGGACAGGGTTCAAAGGTTATGGGCTTTGGCCAGTCAGCCAAAGGACACATAGCCCATCTCAACATCTCATCACCTCCAATAGCTTTTGGTAATTTTTTTTCTCTTTTAAAAAATATGATTTAACTAATCCCACTGCTAAAAACACCAGCGTGTAGAATGATAATGTATTTCATTATCATTCAATATCATTTCATTATTTCTGTATTTCACAATACAGAAATAATGAATTACTGCATTTTAAGACTATAATATGAACTAAGTGCCAATGACAGGGTAGGAGAAGGGTAGAAAGACAAAGCAGAAGTGGATTGAAAAAACATAACATTAAAACAATGAGATTATTGTATTACGATTCCAAAAAGTTTAGCAACTTCTAGTCTCCCCCACTAGATAAGCATGTTAATGACACAACTTACACCTTAATCACCCCAATTTGTAATAATTAAGAACACTGGGGAGAAGCCTGGTGAGCACAGAGGTATCCACCATTTGAAAGGCCTTTTCCTGCTCTAGAACGCTAGACAACATTTCTTTATCCTTAACTACTGTCCTTGCTTGATGAACCCTTCTGAGCCCCCTTACAGCCACCATCAGTCTGCCCAACACACTGCTCTCATTATGACCTCCTCTGCTCAGAGACCTATAGTGGCTCCATTTAGCCCACCAATTAAAGGCCTTGAGTACATCAATCTCTCCCACCTGCCCCTCAATAGAATCCCTCTCACACACTTTAACCAATCACAGTCCCTTGGTAACACATTACATTTTCCAGATGCACGTCCTGGTTCCTCTGCCAGAGATGGCCACCATTTTAATATTATTTCAATTGCTAACTCTTTCTCTAAGACCTAGTTCAACAGTTTTCACTTCTGAGAAACATCTTGTTCTATGAACCATTCTCCATCCCAAATCATAGTTACCAGTAACCTCCATAATACCTGTAACATTGTAAGTGCTAAATATATATTTTTTAATTTATTTTTTATTAAATCATAATTATGTACATTAATTCTATCATAGGATACAGTGTGTTGCTTCCATATGCAGTCTGGAAAACTCTCATCCAACTGGCTAACATAGCCATCATGTCTATCTCATAATTGTTGTGTTAAGACATTTATATTCAACCTTTAGACAAATTCACATGTACCCTAATAGGATAAATTATAGGCATGATCCCCATAATATCATTCTCTTCACCTATCCTCCCCCCTCCCCTCACCCCCTCCCCTTTCCCCGTAATCTAGGGTTCCATTTGGATTGTAGCTTTCCTAAGATAGCTAACAATTAGAATCCACAGAGAACTCAAGCGTAGTACCAAGAAGAGAACAAGTGATCCCATCGCAGAGTGGGCAAGAGATGTAAAGAGAAACTTCTCTGAAGAAGACAGACACTTGGCCTACAAACATATGAAAAAATGCTCACCATCCTTAATCATCAGAGAAATGCAAATCAAAATCACTCTGAGATATCATCTAACACCAGTTAGATTAGCCCATATCACAAAATCCCAAAATCACAGATGCTGGCGGGGTTGTGGAGAAAAGGGAACACTACTACACTGCTGGTGGGCACGCAAACTAATATGTCCCTTTTGGAAAACCATATGGAGAACATTCAGAGATCTAAATATAGATCTACCATTTGATCCTGTAATTCCTCTGTTAGGTATATACTGAGAAGACCATAAATCATGCTATAATACAGATATCTGTACCAGAATCTTCATTGCAGCCCAATTCACAATCGCTAGGTCATGGAAGAAGCCCAAGTGCCCATTGACCCATGAATGGATCAATAAATTGTGGTATATGTACACCATGGAATACTACACAGCCACAAAGAAAGATGGAGACCTTGCCTCCTTCATGTTTACACAGATGGAGCTGGAAAATGTCCTCCTTGGCAAAGTATCTCAAGAATGGAAGAAAAAGTATCCAATGTACTCAACACTATTATGAAACTAATTGTTAGTGCTAAATATTTATTTAATGATGTGGATAAATGTTTGCTGAAACAAACTGAATTTTGAGATTTTTCATTATTCTTTGATCCCGCTAGGGTGTTCATCATTCTTTTTTATAGGACTTGTTCCTTCTAATCATAAACATACATGAATAATTGAGAAAATGTGCACAAAAGCATAAACAAGAAAATAAAATTATCCATATTCATCACCTAGATAACTACTCTCATTACCCTCTTAATTGCACATGTTACATCAATGCAATTAAACAAATTAGATATGGACGTCCTACGCCCTGGCTCTGTTTTTTCCTGAATTTAGATCAAGTCACATACAATGTACTCACCCAGCATTTGGTTGACCAGAAATCTCTGCTAATGAGTACTCCCACTTATCAACAGTACAAGACAAGCAAATGTTCTTGGGGGCCCCACAAGTTTGTGAAGTGCTTTCTTTGAATCATAAACTCATAGAACTTTCTTGGTCAGAGTGACCTCAGAGAGCATCTCCATTTGTACCACCTGTCCTCCCTCCTGTGCATTTGTTCCAGATACTCTTCATAGACAGGCTGGACACAGTCTCAGAATCTTTCTCCAGGTAACCATATCCACCAACTTAAAATTGCATGCAAGGTGGGACCTGGCTGTCATCTGACAGCCCATCCCCCCATTCATCTCAAGGTAAAAGGTCCTGGGAGAGGCTAAGTAACTTCCCAAGGCCTAAGGGTCCACGAAGGGCAGGGCAGGAAGCAGAACTCTCTAGCCTTGTTCTACTATTCTTTGCTTTAAGTCACACATGTAAGACACGGGGCATCAACTCTACAGGCATACCTGATTTTATCACACTTGGCTTTATTGCATTTTGCTGATATTGTATTTTCACAAATGGAAGTTTTGTAGCAACCCTGCATGGAGCAAATCTAGGATATGATTTTCCAACAGCATGTGCTCACTTCATCACATTTTGGTAATTCTCACAATATTACAAACTGTTCCATTATTATAATATCTGTTAGGATGAACTGGGATCGGTGATCTTTGATGTTACTGTTCTACTTGTTTGGGGATGCTACAAACCATACCTATGTAAGTTAGTGAACCTAATAAATGTTATGTGTGTTATCTCCTCCATCTCTCTCCTTCTCCTCAGGCCTCCCTATTCCCTGGGACAGAAAAATATTGAAATTAGGCCAATTAATAAGCTACCCTAGGCAGTGCCTGTGGCTCAAAGGAGTAGGGTGCCAGCCCCATATACCGGAGGTGGCGTGTTCAAACCTGGGCCTGGCCAAAAACTGCAAAATAAATAAATAAATAACCTAACCCTACCTCTAAGTGTTCAAGTAAAAGAAAATTAGCAAAGTTGTGAATGCCAAGGAAAAGTTCTTTAAGGAAATTAAAAGTGCTGCTTCAGTAAAAAAAACATGAATAATAAGAACGCAAAAAAGCCTTATTGCTGATAGAGAGAAATTTTAAGTGGTCTGGATAGAAGATCAAACCAACCTCAACATTTTTTTGAGCTAAAACATAATTTAGAGCAAGATTGTAACTCCATTCAGTTCTAAGAAGGCTGGGGGAGCTGAAGAAACTGAAAACAAAAATGTTGGAAGCTAGCAGAGGTTGGTTCATGAGGTTTAAGGAAAGCTGCCATCTCCATAAGATAAAAGTTCAAGGTGAAGCAGCAAGTGCCGACGTAGAAACTGTACCAAGTTATCCAGAAGGGATCTAGCTAAGATAACTGATCATGGTGGCTGCACTAAACAACAGATTTTCAATGTAGACAAAACAGCCTTATACTGGAAGAAGATGCTATCTAGGACTTTCATAGCTGGAGAAGGGAAATCAATCAATGCCTGGCTTCAAAGCTTCAAAGGACAGGCTGACTCTCCTATTAGGGGCTAATGGAGCTGGTTGAAGTTGAAGCCAATGCTCATCTGCCATTCCGAAAATCCTAAGGTCTCCTAAGAATTATACTAAATCTACTCTCCCTATGCTCTACATATAAAACCAAGCCTGGGTGAGAGGGAATCTGTTTATAACATGGTCTACTGAATGTTTTAAGTCTGCTGTTGAAACCTACTACCTAGAAAAAAATCCCTTTCAAAATATTACACTCATTGACAAAGCACCTGGTCACTCAAGAGGTCTGATGGAGATGTATAAGGAGACAGTGTTGTTTTCATGCCTGCTAGCACCACATCCACTCTGCAATTATGCATCAAGGAACAATTTCAACTTTCAAATTCAACAAAGATATTAGTACCAGAATGTTTACTGCAGCCCAATTCATAATTGCTAAATCATGGAAGAAGCCCAAGTGCCCATTGATCCATGAATGGATCAATAAATTGTGGTATATATACACCATGGAATATTATGCAGCCTTAAAGAAAGATGGAGACTTTACCTCCTTCATGTTTACATGGATGGAGCTGGAACATATTCTTCTTAGCAAAGTATCTCAAGAATGGAAGAAAAAGTATCCAATGTACTCAGCCCTACTATGAAACTAATTTATAGCTTTCATATGAAAGCTATAATCCAATTATAGCCCAAGAATATGGGGATGGGAGAAAGGGAGGGGAGGGGAGGGAGGAGGATGGGTAGAGGGAGGGTGATGCTGGGACCACATCTATGGTTTATCTTACAAGGGTACAGGTGAATCTTTGTAAATGTAGAATATAAATGTCTTAACACAATAACTAAGAGGATGCCATGAAGGCTATGTTAGCCAGTTTGATGAAAATATTTCAAATTGTATATAAAACCAGCACACTGTACCCCATGAACTGCATTAATATATACAGCTATGATTTAATAAAAATAAATAAATAAATAAAGATAAAAAAAGAAATACATTTGTAAGGCTAAAGGTATTATAGATAGTGATTCCTCTGATAGATTTGGGCAAAATAAATAGAAAACCTTCTGGATAGAACTGGCCCTTCTACATGCCATTAGGAACATTAGTGATTCATGGGAGGCATTTGGAAGAAGTTGATTCTAACGCTCATGGATGACTTTCAAGGACTCAAGATTTCAGTAGAGGAAGTAATGGCAGATGTGGAGGAAACAGCAAGAGAACTAGGATTAGAAGTGGAGGCTGAAGAGGGGACTGAATTGCTGCAATCTCATGATAAAACTTCCATGAATTAAGAGTTGCTTCTTATGAATGAGCAAAGAAAGAGGTTTCTTGAGATAGAATATATTCCTAGTATATTCTGCGAACATTGTTGAAATGACAAAAAAATCTAGCATATTAAGTATATTCAGTTGATGAAGGAGCAGCAGAATTTGAAAGGAGTGACTTCAGTTTTGAAAGAAATTCTACTGTCAGTAAAATGTGATCAAACAGCATGCAGAGAAATCTTTCATGAAAGAAAGAGAGAACAGATACAGCAGACTTCACTGTTGTCTTATTTTAAGGAATTTCCACAGCCACCCCAGCAACCAGCACTCTGATGAGTCAGCGGCCTTCAACAACAAGGCAAGACCTACATCATGCTGGCGTGGATGTGGAGAGAAAGCAACACTTTTACATTACCGGTGGGACTGAAAATTAATACAACCTTTTTGGAAGGAAGTATGGAGAATCCTCAAAGAACTCAAACTAGACCTCCCATTTGATCCTGCAATCCCATTACGGGGCATAAAATCCTTTTATCATAAGGACATTAGCACTAGACTATTTATCACAGTTCAGTTTACAATTACTAAAATGTGGAAACAACCTAAATGCCCACCAACCTAGGAATGGATTAACAAGCCGTGGTATATGTATACCATGGAATACTATTCAGCTGTTAAAAAAGATGGAGACTTGGGAGGTGCTTGTAGCTCAAAGGAGTAGGGCACAGGCCCCATATGCCAGAGGTGGTGGGTTCAAACCCAGCCCTGGCCAAAAACTGCAAAAAAAAAAAAAAAAAAAAAAAAATGAGATGGAGACTTTACATCTTTTGTACTAAGTCAGATGGAGATGAAATACATTCTTCTCAGTAAAGCATCACAAGAATGGAGAAGCAAGAATCCAATGTACTCAATTTTGATATGAGGACAACTGACAGCCTAGTACATGGTGGGGGGATGGAGGAATGGGAGAGAGGAGAGACAGAAGGAGGGAGTGGGTGGGGGTCATGATGTTTGGCACACCTCTTAGGGGAGAAATACATTTATAAGAGGGACTTTGACTGACAAATGCAATTAATGCAGCCTGGATCTTTGTACCCTCAATGAATCCCCAACATAAAAAAAAAAAAGACTTGCTGAAGGCTTAGGTGACTGCTAGCATGTTTGCCAATAATGTATGTTTTAGCCTAAGACTTGCTGAAGGCCTAGATGATCAATGCACGTATCTCTCTTTATTGCACTATTTGCTTCCCTGTGGTGGTCCAGAACCAAACCTGCAAAATCTCTGTGTGTCTACATATTGTCTGAATATAAAGTGTATTTTATTGTAGTTTTAGTTCTTTCAAAATTCATAATCCACATAATCTATACAGCAACCTGTTAAGCACTTTAGTTTAAAAAGAATTTTTAAATTTGTGGACCCAATTAAATACTCCTGTCTTCAGATAAATTCTTTAATCATTTACTCGTTCACCAAACATTTGTGAACCTACTCTCTGCTAAACTTTGGCGGATAAACACTGCGTAACAGAGTTTTTACTTTTTTTTTTTAAATCTCACGGCACACTTAAACCTATAGCTGAACTTTAACAGCACACTTAAATTATGTTGATCAAAACAAAGAGTAAAAAAAAAGAACATACTTACCATGTTTTGAACTTCTTTTAAAAATAATTTAATTAATGATCTTTAAAAATTTCCACAGCACACCAGTTGAAAATAACTGCTCTACATGTTGGATTTATTAGCATAGAGTATAAATGTCTTAACACAATAATTAAGTAAACGAGATGAGGTATGTATTAACCAATGTGATGTAAGCGTTTCTAATTCTATATGAAATCAGCACATTGTACCCCATAAATGCATTAATGTATACATGATCTAGTGTTTATGATTTAATAAAAAAAAGAAAAGAAACCTTGAAAAATCACTATAAAGTATGGTACTTGTCTTTAAAGAACATACAGAGGGTGCCAAAAAAACATATACTGATTTTAAGAAAGGAGAAAACTGTACTAAAATTGTAATACTTAATATATGCCAATAACAAAAGACGAGTACAAGTCACATTGAACACCTCTTATAAATGCAGAAATGTGACTTGAGTATTACAATTTGAATGCAGCTTTTCCTTTCTTAAAAAGTGTATACATTTTCTGGCAACCTCTGTATTTTGCCAGGTGTGTATGTATATAAAAGTAGATTTCGAGGTACAATATAATACATGCCAAATAAGTAATACAGACGTTAAAGTTACATAATCTTTTAAAAGGGTGAGATCATGATGGGCCAAATTAGCGAGGGAGAGCTGCTTGCAGATGGTGGAGATTTTAACCAAGAGGTTGTATAAACAAAAAAGGGAGAATGAGGTGAGGGAAGGTTTGCGGAATGACCAAATGGACTTTAATCACAGCTGATGACGGTTGGTAATCATCAAGCAGTACCTGATTTGAAAAGAAAGCCTTGTTTTTACTTTTCCTAACTAGGTTAATAAAAAAAAAAAATTGGGAAATTTTCATTATATGGTCTCAACTGTGAGAGGGTATTGCTGTTAGATGGTTCCTAGAAAAAGCTCCTAAGCATAGTGGCCAAAGTCATCTTGAGCAAGCACTTCTGATGCCACCTTTGTCTCCTCTGGATCCAGCCCCAAATGGACTTCCAGAAAAGGTAGGGGGAAGTGGGACTGGGAGGGTAGGGACAATAGGAGGATAAAGTGTGCAGAGAGAAAGAGCTTTTCCCATCAAAATTCATGTTGCAGCCCTCAGCCCCAATATCCCAGAATGTGACTGTATTTAGAGAGAGGACCTTTTAAAGAGATGATTCAGTTAGAACACCATCATGAGGATGGGCCCTAATTCAGTCTGACTGGTGTCCTCATAAGAAAAGGAAATTTGGACACACAAAGGATGCACGCACAGAGAAAAAGACCACGTGAGGACACAGTAAGGGTTACTTTTGTCTAAGAAGGTGGCCATCTGCAAACCAAGGAAAGAGGCCTCAGAAGAAACCAAACATGCCAACGCCTTGGTCTAGGATTATGAGAAAATAAATTTCTGTTGTTCAAGTCACCCAGTCTGTGGTATTTTATTATGGCAACTCATGCAAATTAATGTACCTACCAACTACTCTAACAACACGTTCGTAATCAGGAGGGATCAGTCAGGAAAGGGCTCTGACTTACTGAAGGAGAACAGCCCTCTCAGCTAAGCCAAAACTTGGCTTTCCCAGAGTTCAGAGGAAGTAAATGGAGGATCTGGTCTTGAACATGCCAAAGCTTCCTACAGCATAAGCTGGGCTGGAAATGGGCATGAGGCAGCTCTGTGGACCAGTGCCAAGGAGGGTGGGTGGAGTCCCTGTTCCCCTAACTCACCTAGGAGCAGAGAGTGGACACTGATCATGACCAAGGGCATTCTTGGCAGTGAGAGGCTCTACACTGGATGCCTTAGCTCAACAGGGTCTGCTATGCCCCCTGAGGAGGGAGTACACTCACAGCTGGCTAGGCTTAACCCTCACTCCACAGCCAAGCTCTGTGAATGGATATTCCCCTACCTAGGCATTTTAGATTCAAACTTTATATAGACTGGGCTTAGCACAGCCACGGGCTCTAGCAAAGGTCAGGGACCACTCCATTAAAAACAGATAGTGATGGAGAAAGGCTCCTTCCTGGGCACATCATCTCTCTAGAGTCAGCAGCAATCAAAGAGCTGGAGACATGCCCTACTACTTCCAGGCTGGGTGACTGGGTAGACAGGTCATTCAGCCTCTTAGCATCTTGGTTTCCTCACCTAAGAAGAAGTGATAATACCAATTTCACAGGGTTTTAGCAAAAATCAAGTGTGATACAGTCATGCTTTAAGCCATTAAGGAGCTCCATAAATGCTACTTGTCTTGGCAATTATTAAATTTACTTGCCATATCTTTCTGCTTCTCTAAGTTCTGTCCTCACTCACTGGCAGGCTGACGTGCAACGTGGACATGCAATTAAGAGTCACAGTTAGACTCGGGCAACAGAAAATGAGCCATGTGTTCAATTTTTTCTGTACCACCTCTGCATATATTAAAGCAGCACGGACACAGTAAGTGCTTACCAAGCACCTACTTGGCTAATGTACATTCTATGTTTAGAAACAGTTCCATGTCCTCCTTTTAACCCTTACTGCATTATTGTAACACTCCTAACTCTTCTCCCGGCCTAGAGTATTTCTCCACTTCCCCACCATGAGTCACTTCACAACCCAAGCCATCCTGCACATTCCTGCCAAAATATCTTTCCAGAGCACTATTTTTAAAACATTCAACCTCTTATCCAAAAACTTCTATACCTACTGATCGCCCATAAGGCAAAGTTCGAAAGTCCTTAGCTTGACCTTCAAGGCCTCACATCTGTGCCATTACTTTACTATATGAATCTTCCACCCTGTTCAACATGACCACCTCATGAATGTTGGACAGTAAATATTTGCTGAATAAGGAGATCACTGTTTGACTAGCGTCCAACAAACGAACAGTCTGTGTCTGACTCCCCCTCCTTATTTATGCCCATGTTTCTTTTCCCTTCTGGAGTCTCTTTCCAACTTGGAGTCCCTGATGACACACCTGGACTAGGACATAGAGGATGCTGTTTAGAGTTGTGTAAGTACAAACCACACAACCACACAAGGAAGGCCTCCCTTTCTTTCTTTTACTTATTCAACCCTCTTACTCCTCAAACGCCATCTTCCGTGTGAATGGGACTTTCTTAACTCCATGGTACCCAGGAGTCTTCTCTGCATTCCTCGTGATGCACGCTGGCTACATCATGCCTCTCCTTCCCAGCACCTTCCATCTTGCATTATTGTTTGAAGGTTCATGTCTACCAAGTCCCTGAAGGGAACTCTCCACATCTTCTAACCTCTTAGCATTTACAGTACCAACCATAAAGCTATGAATGTAACACAGTCCATCTGGGATTCCTTGGAAAGAAACAGCTTCTGACCAGAAGTTGGGAGCAACTTCATTCTCAGGGTTTCAAAAGCAGTGAAGTCTTAAACAGTTCTAAGTAGACCTTGATCTGTGTTATCCTCTAACCCATTTGTTAACTCTACCTCTAAGTCTCAACTTGAGATGAATGAACCCCAAGGAAAACAAGAAATGAATTTAATTGCACCTGTCTGCATGTCTCAGCATGTGGATGGGGGTGTCAGCGTGGTGAAATGACATCAGCCAGGTGAGTTTATCTGCAGATCTATAATAGCAGTCAGGATGTCCTCCCCTTCACGGAGAGAACGGCGGCACCACTGACTCAGCACACAGGGATGTTTTCCCAGTCGTGAGGCTGGCTGGCGCTGATCCACCCCCTTCTCTTACCAAGCTTACCTGGAGAGCCGACTTGCGCTCTACAGCTACCTGGGGTTAGTGACCCTGAAACTAATCAATAGCTTCCAACATAGAAAAACCTACCTGGGTCACATGGTAATAAACTGCATGACAGCAGCTTTGCTCGTATCTAATTTCTATGGCCTTAAAAACCTGAAAATATTTGTTTTTATCTACCACAAAGCTGTCCTCTGAACTCTAGAATCACAGATCCAGTTGCCTGCTAAATTAGCTACTGCATGGATGTCCAATGGCCATCTCAAACTTGTCATATCTAAACCTGAGTGGCTGATTCACCCCTCACAAACCTGCTCCTCTCATCATTCTCTCCAGCTTCATTAATTACAATACCATCCTACCGGTTGCTCAGGCCCAAAACCTTCAAATCACCCTGACCTTCATCCCCTTTTTCTCTCATATTCACTTTTGGTCCATCAATAAATCTATCAGTCTTTCCTTCAAAACCTATCTAGAATTTTACTCCTTTTCACCAACCATACTGCTACCACCTGCTGAAAGCCACCAGCATCTCTCATTTAGATTATTGCAATCACCTCCTGTCTCCACGCCTCCATCATTGCCCTCTTCCAGTCTACTCTCACCATAGCAGCCAGGGTGACCCTATTCAAGTTAAGCAGAACCAGGTCATTGGCTCTTCAAAGCTCCCAAAAGGCTTCCTATCTCAGCCCAAGTTAAAGTCAGTCTCATCATGAGCTATAGGCTCGGCTGAACTTGGCTTCCTTTGTTGACAAGCTCCATGCATACTGTTCTCCGAGTTCTCCCTTGACCTTCCCCAGGGCCCTCACACTTACTGTTGCCTCTCAAAATGCTTGTTCCTCAGATATCTATATGGTTCAATCTCTAGATTTCTTCAGGTCTTTTATTCAAAAATCAACTTCTCTGTGAGGCCTTTCCTAACTTACCCCACATAAAACTGCACCATCAGGCCATTCTATCAAAACTGACCACATCCTCTTAGATTGTGTCACCATCTAACGTACTACACATATTACATATCTGTCCTGATTTTCACAGTGTTTACACTGAAGGTTCCATGAAGACAGGAATTTGGATTGTTTTGCTCCCTGGTATATCCCAGTCTCTAATGCCTGGCAGACACTAGATGCTCAATTAAAAATTATTATATGCCAACAAATGGATCAATAAATTGTGGCATATGCACACCATGGAATATTATGCAGCCTTAAAGAAAGATGGAGACTTTACCTCCTTCATGTTTACATGGATGGAGCTGGAAAATGTTATTCTTAGCAAATGAAAGAAAAAGTATATAATGTACTCAGTCCTACTATGAAACCAATTTATAGCTTTCATATTAAAGCTGTAACCCAATTATAGCCCAAGAATATGGGGAAAGGGGAAACGGAAGGGAGGGGAGGGGGGAATATGGGTGGAGGGAGGGTAATTGGTGGGACCACACCTACAGTGCATCTTACAAGGGTACATGCAAAACGTACTAAATGTAGAATATAAATGTCTTAACACAATAACTAAGAAAATGTCATGAAGACTATGTTAACCAGTTTGGTGAAAATATTTCAAATTGTATATAAAACCAGCACATTATACTCCATGACTGCATTAATGTACACAGCTATGATTTAATAAAAAAAATTATTATATGAAAAAAATCCTCATTTAATAAACTGAAAGCCATTTATTTTACCTGTTATCATATATCTATGAATCAAGAATACGATCATCTTTGAAGTAAGTACTTTAGGGCCAGATTAACGAAATACTCTGAAGAATACCTTAATGAGTAACCCTAAAGAATTTCTGTGAGCAGCAGATATATATTTGGTGTTCATTTGATAAATACTTACTGAGCACCCTGTAGGTGCTAGGAATACAACAATGATCAAAGCAAATATAGTCTTTGATCTTTGAAATTCACAGGCTAGCAGAAGCAGATTTCAACTACTTCCCTGACTAATCTCTGGATCTCAATTGTGATTTCTGTAAAATACGGATGAGAATATTTCACCTACACAAGGACCAGGGAGACTCAACCAGATGATTTCTTGAAGTCCCTTTCTCCCACTCTGAATTTTATCTGCCATGTCCACTGTCACCCCTTCCCTGGCATCTTCTTCCCAAAATACTTCTCTTTGGTTCATCGAGTCCCCTTGTCTCACATATCCATATAATACACACACACAGTCAATTCATAGTTGGATCATCTGTAACATTCAAAACACCACCGTAGGTGAATTAATGTCATGCAGGAATTCATTGTCTATAGTTTGGGGTTTCTGGAGTGAGGCAGAGGGGAAAAGCCATATCAAGTTTGGAATTTTAAAGAAAAAAAAAGGAACTGCCATGCAAATCCAAAAAGCTTTTCTTCCCACACTGAAAATAAGCTCCCTCAGCTCTGGGGCTCACCCAGCTAAATGTGGACAAAGCAGCAGTCACCCAGATAACATGAAAAGCTCTAATGGCACATCCAACAGAGTCATTGTGCTAATACCACATCACTCTGTCACTGTCACAACGTTGTGCCCCTTAAAATACCCAGAGTCATGTGGGCTCTTTTGTAATGGAGAGAGGTGTGGGAGGCAATCTTTCCTTGAGAGAACATTGAAAAGGAGGGGCCGTCAGGAATGTTGGCAAAGAACGTGCTATGTACTTAAGCTCGCGGCACTGAGCTCTCACTGCTATAATTGTGAGTGATGGAGGTGGGAGAGAAGGGAAGCAGAAGTCCTTGATAGGGAGACTGGCATGAAGCAGATACACATGAAGCTTGGCTAAATCATAGGCAGAGAAACAAGCGAACAGAGGACAAAGCCCCCCGAGAGAGTTGTGCCAATTCACTTGCAACAAGGCATTCAGATCCCCAACATCTCTGTCTATCTCCTGCTCTTAACAAAGACCTGGATGCTCATTCACTGGTTAAGTCAGTATCTTCTGGTGGAACACTTAGGATGTGCCAGATACGATCTAGGTGTGATATACCATGATGAACAAAACAGACTTCAATTAAAAGAGAAAAAACTTAGGGATAAAGAAATACCTAGATACCTTAGATATAAAGATGCACAGAAAGATTAAAACAGACTAGCATAATAAACTCTCCAAATTTGGAAGAAAATAAAGATAAGAAATATTACAGAACAGAAATAAAAAGAAACATACAATCCAGAAAATTAACAAACCAAAGTGGGTTATAGTAAAAATAAAGTCTAATGGTGTGCTGCTATAAAAAAAAAAAAAAGAAGTCTAGTAAAATTGATAAACTTCTAGCAAGACTAATAAATATAAATCCATTAATAAGAAGAGGCAAAACAAAGATTATCAATTTCAGAAATGAAAAAAGAATAGCCATCACTACAGATCCTATGGATATTTTAGAAGATAACAAGAAGCTATTACCAGAAACTTTATGGAACTAAATTTGGAAATTAAGACGCACAAGATGAATCACTTTGAAAACACAACTTATAGCAGTTTTCATAAATAAGAAAGCTGAATAGTCATATATTAAAGAAGTTAAATTGTAATTTATAAAAGATATAAAACAATACTAAAGAAAACTTGAACCATTTTAAATTGTTTTTCTTCATTGATTGCATTGGTTCCATGATTTTTCTCCTTTATTTTTCAATGTGGTGATTAACATTAATCAGTTCTCCACTATGTGAGACAAATTACAACTTAGTGGAAACCACAAAGAAAAGGAAAAAAATAAAACAAAACAAAACCAAGCCCAGAGGTTCTATGAATGAACTCTATGGAAGGAAATTCTTCAATTTTACAAAATCTTGCAGAGTAAGAAAAGAGGGAACATAGCCAAGTTGTTTCATAAGAGAAACCTAACCTTCATGTCAAAACTGGACAAGAACACTATAAGAATGGAAACTGATAGGCCAATTACGAACATAGATAATGTCATTGTAAACAATTAAGCTTAATGATATAGAAGCTGGTGTTAATCCAACGTTGCAAGTGTGTTTAACACTGGAAAAATCGATGTAATTCACTATCGTAAAAAGAGAAAAACATGTGATTAATGCAACAGATGCAGAAAAAGAATTTAATAAAGTTTGAACCTTGTTCATAATTCAAAAAACACTTTACAAATTAGTAATAGGAATGAAACTTTGTCTTAAAGGGTATCTATGAAAAAATTACTACAAATGCCACATTTAATGAGGAAATAGTGAAAGCTTTACCACTGAAGACTATGAATAAGAATTCCGTTATCATTTCTATTTAATTGGTACTAGAAGTCTTAGCCTCTATAAGAAGGCAAGAAAGAGAAATAAAGTATGTAATGATCAGAAAGGAAAAATTAAACTATCAGGGCATGATTAAGTATATAAAGAATCCAAAAGGATCTTCAGATATACTATTAAAATTAATAAGTGAATTTATCAAGATAGCCAAATACAACCTCAATATACCAAATTAACTTGTATGTTTATACACTACCAATGAAAAATTAGAAAATCTAACTTTAAAAATAATGCCAATTACAATGGCAAGAAATTAAGATTTTTTTTTTAACTACAGCCGTTTTTAAAACATGAAAAAGGAGGGGTTTAAACAAAAGATACATCACATCTTTACAAAGGATACTACAAAGTATTAATGAAAAATTTCAGGCAATAAAATAAATGGAAGAATATACTAAGTTCATGAATGAGAGAACTCAATAGTGAAAAGATGTCAGTTCTCTCTAGTATTATAAAGATTCAATGCAATACCAATCAAAACCTCAGGAAGAGCTTTTAGTGAAAACTGACAGGTTAATTCTAAAGTACATACAATTGAACCTTAAACAAGGTAAGTTTGACCTATGAATCCACTTACACATAGATGGTTTTCCAATAAATATATTAAAAAGTTTTTGGAGATATATTAATTTGAAAATACTTGTAGATCAACCCAGTAGCCTACAAATATTTTTAAAATTAAGAAAAATTAGATATGTCATAAATGCATAAAATGTAGCTACTGGTCTATTTTATCATTTACTACCATGAAATATGCACAAAATTATTATTAAAATTTAAAAATGTATCAAAACTAACACACATAAGTAGACCATAAATGGCAATACATTTACAGTTGAGAGAAATGTAATCAAAGGTATAGCTATGGTATTAAATCATAACTGCATAAAATTAACTGTAGTCTATACTGTTTGTACTACTGTAACGATTTCATATAGTAGCCACCTCCTGTTGCTACTGCAGTGAGCTCAAGTGTTGCAAGTATTCCCTTCAAACACCATGTGATGCTAATCATCTGTGTGAGAACTTTGTCTCTAGTAAACTGTGTATCACAGTAAAAAGTAATCTCTCCTGGTTCTTGTGTATTTTTCATAGTTTAGTGCAATGCTGTAAACGTTGAATAATACCATGGATCCATGCGAAGTGCTACCAGTTTATGTTGGAAATGTTCCCAAGAAGCAGAGAACAGTCATGACATTGCATGACTTTTACATTATTTGATATCTAAAAAGCAGCAAAGACTCAACAAAGAGACTCCTGGAATTGGTAAATAAATTCAGTAAAATCTCAGGTTACAGAATCAATGTATACAAATCAGAAGCATCACATAGGCCAATAACAGTCAAGCTGAGAACAAAACCAAAGACTCAGCACCCTTCCTAATAACAAAGAACATAAAATATCTAACAAAGAAAGGAAAACATCTAGGAATATATTTAACCAAGGAGGTGAAAGACATTTATAGGGAGAACTATGAAACACCAAGGAAGGAAATTTCAGAGGACATAGATGGAAAAATATACCATGCTCATGGATTGGCAGCATCAACATTGTTAAGATGTTAATGGTACCAAAGGTGATTTACAGATTCAATGCAATTCCCATTAAAATACCAATGTCATTTATTGTATATCTAGAAAAAAAAATACCTCTATGCTTCATATGGAACGAGAAAAGACTACAAATAGCCAATGCAACTTTATTCAACAAGAACAAACCGAGAGGCATCATGTTACCAGACTTCAAGCGGTACTACTATAAGGCTATGGTAACCAAAAAAGCAGAGTACTGGTACTAAAACAGTACTATGGATCCAGACAGAGAACCTAGATATGATACCATCCTCATATTGCCATTTTGTCTTTGACAAAGCAGACAAAAACATACACTGGAGAAAAGAACTGTATTCAATAAATGGTGCTGGGGAAACTGGATAACCACATGTATAAGACTGAAATAGAATCCACACCTCTCACCACTCACAAAACTTAATTTATGAGAGAACAGACTTAAACCGGAGGCATTGAACTATAAGAATCCTAGAAGAAAATGTTGAAAAAATTCTTATAACACTACACAAAGAATTATGAAGAAGAGCAACAAAACAAAAAATAAATGAGACCTGATCATTAGTAAAAGCTTCGGCAGAGCCAAAGACACAACCAATAGAGCAAACAGACAACCTACAGAATAGGAGAAGACATTAGCATACTACACAGCCAATAAAAGGCTGATACCCAGAATCTACAGAGAACTCAAACAAATCAGCAAGAAAAAACCCCAAGCAACCCCATTAAAAAGCAGGCAAAAGACATGAACAGAAACTTTCAAAAGAAGATGTACTGATGCCCAAAAAACACATGGAAAAAAATGCTCAACATCTCTAATCATCAGGGAAATGCAAACCTAAACCCCAGTGAGATATCACCTAACTCCTGTGAGAATGGTTCTTATCACAAGTCCCCAAACAACAGATAGTAGTGTGGATATGGAGAGAAAGGAGCTTCACACACTATTGGTGGGACTGCAAACTAGTACAATCTGTATGGAAAGTAGTATGGCGATACCAAGTAAACTACCATTTTCCAGCATCCCACTATTTGGCATTTACCCAAAGTAAAGCAAAAGATATCCTATTGAAAAAACAAAACAAACAAAAAAACCCCACTTGGCCACTGGCGCTCAAATGTTTATAGCAACACAATTCACAAAGATGTGGAAACAACCCAAGAGCCCACCAATACATGAGCAGATTATAAAATCTGGTATATGAATACCATGGAGGACTACTCAGCCATTAAAAAAAAAAATGGTGATCTTTTGTTACAACCTGGATAGAACTGGAGACCATTCTTCTAAGTGAAGTATCACAAAAATAGGAAAATAAATACCACATGTACTCAATACTAAATTAAAACGAATGGATCAACACTTATGTGTCCATATGGAAGTTAAACTCAACAGAAATCAAGCAGGTGGGAGTGGGGAGGAAGGGGTGGGTGGATTCACACCTAACGGGTACAATGCACACTCTATGGGGGAAGGGCACATGTATAACTTTGACTCGAATGGCACAAAAGGATCATATGTAACCAAAATGTCTATACCCCCATTATCTTCTGAAATTTTTTTAATTGAATTGCTTGATATGTATTACAGATTGAGGTCTGCAGCTGAGGCTGCCTGCCATTTCAAGATAAATAAAGCCAGTGTAAGAACTATTGTTTAAAAAAAAAGAAAGAAAGGAAATCTGTGGAGCCGTGGCTACAGCTACATCACCAGCTACAAAAACTTTGCATGTTTTTGTGAAATACCTTTTCCTCTCATACTCAAAATGCAGCTTTTATATGAGTGCAGGATTGCTGTAAGACATGACTCTAGACTCCAACAGGATTTTAAAAAACAAAGTCATTCTATGACAACTTAAAGCAAAAAGAGGTGAAAGATGTAAAGCTGGAGAATTTATGCCAGCAAAGTATGGTTTGATAATTTTAGGAAGACGTTTGGCTTTAAAAATGTTGAGATAACAGGAGAAGCAGCTGCTTCATCAGATGCCATTCCCAGATGGAATTAAGATGCTATTAAGAAAATCATTGAGGAACTGGGCATGGTGGTTCATTCTTATAATCCGAGCACTTTAGAAGGCCAAGATGGGAGGATTACTTTGAGACTAGAACTTTGAGATCAGCCTGAGCACCATGGAAAGACCCTATCTCTTAAAAAATATATATATATTTTTAGTTGGCTGGACATGGTGGCATGCCTATAGTCCTAACTACTTGGGAGGCTAAGAGAGGGGGATTTCTTGAGCCTAGGAGTTCTAGGCTGCAATGAGCTATGATCATAACACCGTACTCCAGCCTGGGCAACAGAGCAAAATCCTATTTCTAAGGGGGAAGGAAAATAAAAAACAAGAAAATCATTGAGGAGAAAGGATATCTACCTAAACAAGTTTTTGTTATTAACAAAAGTGCCCTATCCTGAAAAAAACAAAAAAGCCAAGCCACAAAGGACTTCTGTAGGGAAGAGAAGCAAGCATTAGGATTTAAGGTAGGAAAGGATAGGCTTACTCTGTTTTGTACAGCTATCGTCCAGGTTATGATCAGAACTGTCCTTATCAATTAAGCTTCTGACCCCTAATCCTTAAAGGAAAAGATGAACACCAGCTGCCACTCTTTAGGTTATACAAGAAGTCCTGACAACATAACTTTTTTCTGGATGGGTTCCATTGATGTTTCATCCTGAAGTCAGGAAGTATCTTACTAATAAGAGACTGCCTTTTATAGTTCTTTTAATATTGGGCAATGCCCCTGGCCACCAGAACCCCTTGAGTTCAACACCAAAGATGCCAAAGAACACATGAAGTGCTCTACACATATTTGCCTCCCAATGCAATATTTTTAATGCAGCCTTTAGGTCAGAGGGTCATAAGTACCTTTAAGGCTCACTACACATCATAGTGCATGGAAGGGCTTATCAATGCTATGGAAGAGAACCCCAATACAGAGAACAACATGAAAGTTTGGAAGGATTACACCATCCAAGATACCAGCATTGTTATAGTAAAAGCCATTGTTATAGTAAAAGCCATTGTTATAGTAAAATTACCATGCCCAGACAATACATTCCCACTGGAGAAAACCATGTCCTGTGCCAGACTCCATAGGATTTACCACACAGCCAATCAAGAAAATCATGAAAAAAATGATGGATATGGCCAAAAGGTACAAGATGAATAGTTTCAAGATGCAGATCTTGGAATAATTCAAGAGCCCATAGACACCACAACAGAGGAACTAACAGAAGTTGACTTGATGGAGGTGAACCATTCTCTTCTGAACCAGTGCCAGACAACGAGGAAGATGGAGAGGAGGCAGTGTCAGAAAACAGACTGACATTAGGCAATTCAGCAGAGAAGGTCTGATTATTCAAGACTGCTTTTGATTTCTTTTACCATATGGACCCTTCTATGATATGGGCACGGAAACGAAAGCAAATGGTGGAAGGAGGGTTGGTACCGTATAAAAACATTTTTAGAAACATGATAAAGCAAAACAGTCAGACAGAAATGACAATGCATTTCCATTGGCCTTCACTGAGTGTGTCTGCCTCTCCTGCCCACCTCCAGCCCCTCCTCTACCTCAGCCCACTCAACATTAAGATGACCTTTACGATGACGCACTTCCACTTCATGAATGGTAAATACATTTCTCTCCCTAATGATTCTCTTAATAACATTTTCTTTTCTCTAACGTTTTTATTGTAAAAATGTAGAATACAAAACATACAAAGTATGTTCGACTGTTTATGTTATCAGCAAGTCTTCAGGTCGACAGCAGGCTATAAGCAGTTAAATTCTGGGAGAGTCAAAAGTTATACACAGATGTTACAGGGGTCAGTACCCCAACTCCTGAGTTATTCCAGGGTCAACTGTAGATGTAAATGTTGAGGAAAAAAAAAAAGAAAAATGGCCCAGACAAACCTGAACAGGGAGAAAAGATCTGGAATAATTACATCACCACATATTTATTTTAAAGCTACAGTTATTTTTAAAAATGTATTTGGTGCAGGGAAAGACAAAGAGATACAATAGTACAGCACAGAGAATCCAGAAACAATCTCCTATACACACAGCTAAGTTGATTTCTGATAAAAGTAATAGACAGTAATAGAGAAAAGTTAGACTTGTCAATAAATAGTGCTAGGTCAACTGGATGTCCAGATGGGGAAAAAATGAATCTTAACTCCTACTCACAGCATAAAAATTAATTCCAGCTGGACTAGAAACTCAATGTGAAACACCAATAAAACTTCTAGAAGATAAGGCAAGAGAATGTCTTCATGATCTTGGGGTAAACTAAGTTATTCAGTCAACCTGACAGTTATGTGTAGTCTCAAAAAGTGAGGCTTTGTGGATCACAGTAGCTTTGGAGAAAGAGTGGTGGTCTCTCTGAGTCTACACCCATGGAAGTGTCCCAGCTGTCTGCTGCTTAAGAGTCAGAGGGCTGGGTGGCATCAAATTGGAAAAGGGACAATACAAGGACTATTTCTTGGTGGGCCAGAGGCACCCAGCGATATACTTTTCTGAGTAAACTCTGAGCACAGGTTGTGCACAAACCTGATTGGTCAGCCTGACAGTTGATTTCTTAGGTCAGACCCACCATGCCACTGGAGTGTTCCGACGTCAAACGAAACTACGCAGACAGAAAGGCCCATATGAGCTCAGGTTAACCCAGGGAAACCAGCCTCTGGCAGAACACCCTCCTCCTACAGATGTTGGTATGGGCCCCACCTATGCTTCCCTCTGGTGATCTTCTTCCCCTCTCCTGACAGGTGACTGGACCTCCTAGACCCTCTGAGGGCCACACTTTATTTGCATAGTTTAATTTCCTAACTGTGTTGTGCCTTCTCCTGGGAAAGAGAGAGACTCTGCAAGGTGACTTGGCAGTCTCTGCTCCTAACATTGTGCACTGGCCTCCAGAGGGATATCACCTTTCTCTCATTGCTGTTTTTAAAAGACACCTCATTTTGCCACCTGTCAAAATGAGCTGTCTTTGCATTAAGAGAAAAGTTCATCCTCAGTTAAAATTTCACTAAGGGTGATCAGAGAGAGCTGGTTGTATACTAAAAAGACCAGAGAGGAGAGGCCCTCACTTAGGAATTGTGACACAAGCCAGCTGCTCAAGAAGAAAGATGCCAACCAGAGGGTCTTTCAATATTGTGGCTTTTAATACACCAGGATAGCCATGGCTATACATATAAACCTGCTGGTTCTTCCCAGCCATAGTGTAGAAATAGGGTCAGTGCAGAGATAAGGTCAAGGCTGAGATCTAATTTCTAGGTGAGCAAGCAGCACCTAGCCCCTACTGTATCTGTAACTCAGCAAGTGGGACGGGGCTTGTGGAGATGGATCCACATCATGTTTGAGCTCCCTACATGGCCCTCGGGTCTAACTTCTCCTTGAGGAAAGGCAGTTGCCTTGCTTGACACACAGGTGTACCTGCCCCCAACACCAGCATCTGCCCGCTCAAGTTTCACGTTCTTTTGATAACTGACAAGGTCTTCCATTCTCTGATTAGGGTAAGTCCTTACGATGAATTGCTTCCAAGAAAAAATGCTGACATAAAATCAAGCACAGGTGTACATAACAGCAATCAGAGCCTTTCCTTAGACAAGTACTCACAATGGTGCCTGATACACAGAGCCCAGTAAATATCAGTTGATGAAATGAATGAACGAATAAATGGGAAAGAGCATTTGCTGGGGATGGAGTGTTTGGATGGTGCTGGAAAATTTTATACAAGGTTCTAGGAGAAAGGACAGAAAAGCTGGCCACCAGAAGACACACCTGAAAGGTATAAGTTGCAGTGCCCAGAAACAAGACCGGAGTGGAATGTTCAGGCCAGGTTTATCCAAATGGGAGGGTGACCTGCCTGGACAGAGCAAAGGTGGTGTCTGCACCCAGGGGGCAGTTAGAGACTCTTTTTATATGGGGCCTAGGGTATGGGCGAATTGCACAGCTTGCCTGGAAAGTTAGGATACTTTGGCATGAACTTCTCAGGAGTAGGGCTAACTAGGTCCTTTGTCTTAGAAGAGGATGAGGAGGAGGGTGGAGGGAAGGAGGGGAAAGGGTTTGTGTGTGGCTGTGTTAGGCCCCTCAATAACACCACTTTGCTATCTCACAATTTTTTCAAGGCCTGGCTCGGACCTTCCTGGCCATGGAGGTGGATGAGCATCTGAACTGTGCAGGGTAGGAACTGCTACCCAGCTGGAGGCAGGGCTTTCAGAACGGGGTGATAGCATGGACTAAGGAGTGACCTTGGCAAGGCTTTCGTGTTTCTAGGTCTGTTTCCTCATTTAAAATAAATGAAAGTGATGTTACATTGCAAAGTTTTACCAGTTCGAAATAAATAATGGATTTTAAGCCCTCAACATAGTGCCAAGCATACAGTAAGAGTTCAACAAACATAGCTGCTTTTCATTGTTTTGCTTTATATTAGAGCAAAAAAGCATGCACTTATCTATGGGGCCAGACTGGCCAGGGAAGGGCCTCTGTGGAGTCAGCCAGGATGCAGCACTGACACTCAGGAACCCACTGCACGTGAGCACGGGGGTCCTGAGCCACCCAAGTACGGTATCTGCAAATTAGACCTCAGACTGTCAAGTTCACAAGGCCCGATTTCACACTGTTCAATGAATTTAAGCATAAAAAGCAATGTTTAGATCAGAACTTTTTGCTCTATTGAAAGGAATGATTAGGAATATTCAGCATGTCAGATTTCAAAACCTAAGATGTGACATCTTTTACTCTGAGTTTAGCTGTTGTTGATAGAACAGGCAAGGCAGAGAGTGCCAGAGCACTTGGTGTCCCCTAGCAACTCATGTGCATTCTACAGACCCCAAACTACCCAATGACATATTTGGGGGGAGGCTTCTCAACCTTAGTATGTTTGACTTACCGGTCTGTTATTGGGATAGGGTGAGGGGAATGGCTGGAAAAATGACCTGCCTGGCACTTCTGGGCAGGGACTATGAAAGGCTACCTTCAGGAAGCATGCCCAGGCTCCAGACCCACTGGAGCAGTACTGAGGACCAACAGTCGTGGCTTTTCCAGTAAGAGGTCAGGAAAATGCTTTCTTTCTACACACTGCACCTGGCCAGGGCTCTCCCCGCTGGTCTTTAGTGCTCATCTAACGAACACTTGAGCTGGTAACAAGCACCTGGGGACGGGTGGCAGTGAGGGTGGGGGTCCTCTATCCTAGCTATTCTCCTCCAATTCCATCAGGTCAGGAGTTCGTGCCCAGGAGTTATGTCTAGACGCAGCAATCCCTTGGCAATCCTGTTCTTGCCCACTTGAGTTTGAGATCCAGCTGTCCCGCTTCCCAGCTGTGTGACCTGAAGTAACTCACTATCAGCCTCCGTTTGTCTGAGAATAATGGAAGAATAATGAGTTCTAGCTCACAGAACTGTTGTGAGAATTAAATGAGATAATGCATAAAGGGGCTAAACAGTGCTTAATGACATAATGAACAAATGATTATAGTTTGTATCGGTTTAATCGGCAATTTGCTTGCAACTTACACACAAGCGTTCAGGCAAAGCCCTCACATCCTGGTCGTGAGCGCCTTCCTTCCGCCACACGGACTCTGGCGGGCCTGTCCGTGTGCCCAGAGCTGGGCCGCTCAGCATCCACAAAACATATTCAGCTTAGGAAGAAGAAATGGGAGGGTACATTTGTTTTCCCCAGCTTTTCCCTCGGCACCTGAATGAACGCCCTCCCCAGCAGGGCCACCTCCTGCCCCTCTGTACCTTTGTTGTGGTGCCAATTCTGATTTAACATCTGCTAAGCACAAAAGGTGCATCAGGGCCCAGTGGAAACAAAGTGAAATGCTGGCAGTGCCCCCTGGGTTTAGGCCTGAAGTAAGACAGACAGGAAAATCAAACATACCCCCAGGAGAGAGGGCCCTCGGAGGAAGAATGGCAGTGAAGCTTGTTTTCTTCCAGGCTCTCTCCCCACTTCATCCCCTTTCAAACCTCTTGTTTTGAGAGAGGTTTGCTTGTTTTGTTTCGGATAGCAGTAAGAGAATGAAGGGGAGATGTTTAGGAAGCATGCATTTGAAAAATGGCCTTGAATGTGGCAGAGCAGAGAGGAGGAAGAGAACGTAGTTCTGGGTGTGGCCTTCTGCTCTGACTCTAAAGCTGTCCACCTGTGCAGAAGGGTTGAAACACAGGTCAGGAGACAGCAACATCCCAGGCCAGCAGGCTTGGAACCCCCCGCCCATGATTCCTGGGTCTGCAGTGGTAATATGCAGTGAGTAATCAGGAATGTAGGAGAAGCCTCCAGAAATAAGGAAGGAGGGAGCAGAGGAGTGAGCTCCCTCGAGGAAGAAGATGGAAAAGCATTGCTCACAAAGACTAGCACATGTCTAGAAGAGAAGGGAGGTAGAGGTGTCACACAGAGGAATCCTGCCCCAAGATGCCAGGCTTCAGGCTGCTCCATGTCCAGGGGCCTCCTGGTGACTGGCAACCTCTTCACCCAAGTCTCATCCATTCTCAACAGGCCTCATGCTCAGCCAGCACGGTCCTCTCTCACTGTGTGACTGGGTGGTCACTCCAGGACAGGCTAGGTATCCTCACACCCGGCCTGTTGCAGCAGTGTTCCAATCACTCCTTCCTTCCCTCCACTAACTCACTTCTGACAGAAACATTTATCCAGCGTTCATAATGGGCCTCCTCTGTTGAAATGCTGGCTGGAGCTCCCCTCATCTGCAGGAGAAACCCAACTTCCTGAGCTGGACAATCAGGGCCCTTCGTGGTTCAATAGCTGCTACCTTTTCCAATCCTAGCTTCCAGAGGTTCTCCAGATATTTTCCAGCTTTTCTGCCTTCTCTCACACTGATATGCTCACAGCTCCTTGCTCCTTCTCTTCCCAAATTGTGCCTGTTGTGCCAGGGAGTCTCCATCTGCCTGCCCGGCCCCACCCATCCTCCGCCTTCTCTGCACACTGACAGGTGAGGCTCTACCACCCACATCACCTGCCTCCTTGAGTCCTCGAGCTTCTAAGGGGGGACACCGGAAGCTAGAGAGAGTTGGGGGCATGTTTTTTTTTCCCCACAGCTCCCTGGCTTCACTGTGGCCACTCTGGGAGGGCAAGGTCCCTCTGTGACCACAGTCTGGCAGCCCCTCTTCCATCCTTACTGGGCCATGACAACCCCATTTTCTCCCAGGAGTGGAAATCACTTCCCCCTATAGCTAATCCCTGGGGTCTAAATCTCCCTTGTTGGTCCCATGTTCCTGTCAACATCTCTGAAATCCGGCCGTCATTAAATCCTCTTCACAACCCCAGCTGAAGCTGCCTTCTGTTTCCTGCCAGAATCCTGCTCGAAACGCCATCGTCCCAGCCTCGCTGCAGATCCCCACCTCCCCCGGGAAACTTTCTTCCCACCGTCGTTAGAGTGACTGCTCACCCTCATCACTCCCCAGCATCCTTACTTAATTCCAACCATCTCAGGGAATTTTATGGCTTTCAAAGTATCTGACATAAATGAACTCATCTTTTCCTCACAACAACCCTCCAAGATAGACAAGGTATTATTACCATTAAGAATCTCATTGGCATTTTGCAGAGAGCTGAAGCTTAGAGACTAAGACCCATCCATGGCCAAGAGCAAGCAGCTGTTAGGCTGTTGTAGCTCAGAAGTGGGGGGCCACAGGGCATGCTGAGATCCCAAGGACACGGACAGCCGGACAGCCGGGAAGGGAGGAGACACAGCTGGCAGGACAGGCAAGTTGTGGACCTGTATATACTGGACCCAAGAAAGCAAAATGCAGTGGGTATGATAAAACAAAATTTAAGACACAATCCTCAAGAGGCAATAACCTCTATTTGGTTAAAGTGTGGTATAAACAGCTGATGATAAAAACACAAAACAAGGCCAGGTGCTATGACTCACGCCTATAATCCCAGCACTTTGGGAGGCCAAGGAGGATCACTGGATCGTTTGATGCTAGGAGTCCAAGGCCAGCCCAAGCAAGAATGAGACCCTGTCTCTACAAAAAATAGAAAAATTAGCTAGGGACAGTTGCACATGCCTCTATTCCCAGCTACTGGGGAGGCTGAGGCAAGAGGATTGCTTGAGCCCAGGTGTTAAAGGCTGCAGTGAGCTACAGTGACACCACTGCACTCTAGTTGAGGTGACAGAGCAAGACCTGTGTCAATAACAAAAATCAAACAAACAAAAAACAGAATAGAGCCAGGTAGGAGGGGACCTTAAGAGCAAGAACTGTTTATTATGCCTTTTGAACGTCCAGCCCTGTTCTACCCTCACCCTGCACTTGAATCAGAGCCCCAGGCAAAGAGGTGTTCAAGACAGATACAATCATTTGTTCAGCCTCTGCAGTGGGTCAGGCATAATGCCACATCCTGTAAACACTGCAGTGAATAGGACTGACATGGCCCAGCTCTCACCGAGCTTATGTTCAGTAGGAGGAATGGCATTAAACATCACACAAACTACTGGTATGGTACAACGGTGGTAAATATGCCAGAGAAAAATTGAGAGTCATGAGCGATTTCTAGGGAGAGCTGACTTGTGTAGGGTCAATGTGCAGGGTCAATGTTCAGGGTCAGTCTCCCTAAGGACATATTCTTTACACTGAGATCTAAATGATGAGTTAGACTGAACTGGAAATGGAGGGGCGTGACTGAGGGGAAATTTCATGCATGTAGAGCAGCACATCCACAGGTTCTGAGGCTGAGGGAGCTGGCGTGGGTACCCTACAAACCGCAAGGGCTAGTGAGGCTGGAAAGGCTAGCAGACACCAGCTGCCTGGTGGTTCATGTTAAAGCTTTAGGTCTATATTTCAAATGCATCTACTAAAGGGTTTTTATAAACCTACTAAAGGGTTTTATAAAAAGGGAAGTGAGATTTGCATCATTTATAAATCATTTGGGTGGCCAGGCATGGTGGCTCATGCCTGTAATCCTAGCACTTTGGGAGACTGAGGCAGAAGGACTGCTTCAGCTCAGGAGTTCAAGACCAGCCTGAGCAAGAGTGAGACCCCTGTCTCTACTAACCATGCCTGTACCTACTCAGGAGGCTGACGTATGAGGATCCATAAAGCCCAAGAGTTTGAGATTGCTGTGAGTTACGATGACACTATGGCACTCCTTCTAGAGCAGTGGTTCTCAACCTTCCTAATGCCTCGGCCCCTTTAATACAATTCCTGTGGGTCGCGACCCACAGGTTGAGAACTGCTGATCTAGAGGGACAGAGTAAACTTCTGTCTCAAAAAAAAAAAAAAATCATTTGGCTGCAGAGAATAGATGGGAGAGGGGAAAGGCAGAAAGCTAGAAAGACAGTCAAAAGCCTGGTGGTGATCTGGGGAAAGGAGATGGTGGCTGAATGAGAGTGGAGATTATGGAGATGGAGAAGCAGAAGCATCCTGGGCTGTGTTTTGGAGACAACATCCATAAGACCCAAATCCAGCTACAAGATCCATAAAATGTTTGTAGTGGGAGACAAAAGCCAAGAGGGTGAAGGAGTGGGAGGAAAGAGCAATAACACCAAGGCTTTTGGCTTATGCAACTCCATGGGGAGGAGGGAGATACTTTACGGAGATGGGAGGACCAGAAAGAGAAAACTAGGGGATCAAGACTTCACCTGAAGGCTTGTTAGTCCGAGGTATTTAGGAACGGTGCCAATAGCAGGTGATAGGATATGGGTCTGGAACTCAGAAGAGAGTTCTGGGCTAGAAAGACAAACTCAAGTTATCAGTATATAGTCCAAAAGACTTTCACCAACGTTCCATAGAAAGGGAGTGAGTGGGAAGAAATGAGGGTCCCAGAGGAGAAGCAATTGGGAAGACAGAAGGAAACAGGACAGTATGATGGCACCAGAGTGGTGAGCTTTAAAGAAGGAAGACATTCCACTTCGTTGAACGCCACCAAGAGACAGAGCACAGAGCAGAAAAGAGTGATCCGTACACAGAAGGTGACATGGCTGGGTTTTCAATTCCCAAATTGCCTCGAAATTATAACCAGCACGTGGGGATAAATGTGTATGTTAAAATTTCCACCAGGACAAATACTTACCAGGTCAAACCTGAAACCTCTTGCATGCTGAAAAATTTCCCAGGAAGATCACCCCTGGCCCAGCCCCTTGGCTGGCCGAGTAACCCTCCCGCCCTCCAAGCCAGCCCAGGACCATGTCTCCTGGATGCTGGGCAGTGGCGGGTGCTGCTCTGAGGGCTGCTGGGAGGTGACAGAAATAGCTGCGTAGATAATAAGATCTGTGCCTGCTCCTGAACTGCTAAGAACACTGGGTGTTGATTAAATTTTCATACCTCCAAGACAGATTTCCCCCCCTTTCAGTTTTTTACCCTGTGCTTTCTTTTTTGGTTGTTATTATTCCTGATTCAAAAACATAAATAAAAGAAAACACAACACAAATGACTCTTCTTTTCTTGCATGTGCTCTGGCTTGAGGTTTCAGTGCTGCCTTGGGCATCAGGCTGCCTTACAGGAGAAGCATCTGGAAAGTGGAGCACAGGGGCAGGACCGCCCAGCCCCCGCCTGCTTTCTACCCAGCTCTGCTTCTCCCCTTCTCCATCTCCCTCCTTCCATGAGCTTCCTTCACTGCCACTTCAGACAGCCTCAGGGCACGTGATGCCCCTTTAT
>NW_003852411.1:12208537-12247597 GCF_000181295.1 Otolemur garnettii
CCCCCCCCCCGTCTCGGCCCTCTTCTTGCCTGTTCTAATTTCCTTCTGTTTCCTCCTCAATTGGCTCCTAAGTTAAACACATGAATGTATGGCCATGCATGCACACACTTCTTTCCTCTCCCCGTCCTCCCTTGCTCAGTCTCTGGACAGCTCTCCTTATTTCCACTCTCAGAGAAGAGCTATCAGCTGGAGAGCCGGGCATTCTGAGGGAAGACAAATAATCACCCGTCACTTCCTTCATGCTCAGAATGACAAATGGGGCCTTTGTCACCTCTCCCACACAGGGAGGGTTTGGGGTCACTGTTCTCCCCTTGTTCTACAAATTGGACTTAGAAAGGGATAAGAAAGTCGCGCTGACCCCTGTTCGAAGCTCCTTGCTGGGTCAGGCGCCGAGTTCCCTGAGTTCCCTCCCGGGCTGAGTCCCCACCCTGTGCCGCTGGGAGTGGCCTGAGAGCCTCCTCTCCTCCCTCACCTCCTCCTTCCTGCTAAGACACCGGATCTGATCCTGACAGAGGTTAAAGTAGGCCAAGGAGTATAGTAAGCACAGTTCTATCTCGGTCCCACAGGAATCGTGACAGGTGACCCAATTTCATCTCAACTGACTCGGCGGCAGTGCCACAATAGAACGTGGCGTCAGAAGCCTAATTGCGTGCAGTGTGAGGCCGGGTGGTGGGCAGAGAGCCTCCTGGGGCCTTGGGGTCACACCCAGCCACTCCATCTCCTCCACTTTCCGTTTCCCACTGTCATCCTAAGGAAAGTGAAGCCAGCCTCGGTCCCTAACCCCACTCGACTGCACAGCTACCCCTTTTCATGAAAATCATGATCTCAAGCCTGTAAGGAAGAAGAGCTCTACATGTTATGTTAAACTCAGATATCTAGAGGACGGTAGGTGGATCTCAGGGTCCTGATTTCTTCCCCAAAAGGAGGGCTGACAGGTGGGGAGTGGGGAGGGTTCCCTGAAGGCCTACAGTCTGGTAGTGGATGGAGCCCCAATTTCCCAGCTGTGGGCCTCAGGTGATGGAACTTGAAGATTGGATGATTTAGGTACCACCCATGGGGGGGTCAACAAGGACTGTCCTCCCCAATCAGGATGAGTCCAGTAAACACCAAAGCCTGGTCCCTCTCTTAAAACTAGTGTTTTCAGAATGAGAATGGCTGGCTAGCTCTGTTACCCACAGGGGGAGGGCAAAGTGTGGAGGGCACTGGGTCCAGGGCAATCCCTATGCCTATTTCAGTGAATGCTGTGGGTCTTCTACCATCACCCCTCCACCCGAGGGGGTCCTCGGGCAGGCTACCACTAACCTGATGGAGAGTAGCTCACATCACCAGATAGGCAGGGACCAGGACACGGGCAGGCAGAGGCAAGAAAAGGAGGCAACAAGAAATTGGCTCCTCTATGAGCTACAGATTATTCCCAGGCAATCAAGAACTCCTCAGTAGAGAGGATCAAAGGTGTGAAATGCTAATAGCATCTGACCAGTCTTCATGTGTCCCAAACCCTCAGGACTTTCATCAAAAAGACAGCCTTACTTTAACATTCTCTCTCATGAAAAAAATAATGTGTCATGAGCAAAGCCTCCAGCATAGTGGGGTGAGGCCAGGGGCTTTTTCTCTTGGAAATACTAATTACAGTGTTCACACAGCATGCTTCATAGAAAGTCAGTTTTCACACAGCTACTCCCCACAATCTCACAAATAAACATGTAACACATATACATCTTAAACATAAGCATATCCTTCCAAGTGGCTATAACAACATTTATTCTGAGACAGTCGTAGCATAATCACGAAGAGCACAGACTCTAGAGACAGACTGCCTTGGTTTTCTTAGCTGTAAAATGGGGATATCATCTTCCCACCTCCGATGGCTGTTGGGAAAATTGAGTAGATTTGTATGTGCAGAGTGCTTAGAACAGCACCTGGCATGTAACACACACCCTGTGTTTGCTATTATTCCTCACCCTCGTCCTTTCACCACACTAACTCTCCCCAAGGATATAAGCAAGTAGCTTCCCAATTCTCATGGCTGGCAGGCTTTCCTTCCTGGCTTTAAGTTCACTTACCCCTGATTTACTCATGGATTCAAATTCTACTCAGAGATGTTCCAGGCTTTCTGTGGCACCAGCCCTGAGCCTGGTGAAGGCCTCATGAGGATTGCCTTGGGAATTCCCAGCTCCTCACCCATCCCCCAGCTAAAGTCCCTGCAGTTATTTTCATGTTTAAATATGGATCTTGTGGCTCTCTCTCTCTCTTTTTGCAGTTTTTGGCCTGGGCTGGGTTTGAACCTGCCACCTCTGGCATATGGGAACAGTGCCCTACTCCTTTGAGCCACAGGTACCACCCTCACTGAGCCTGTTCGTGGACTCATCTAACCCCAAGCCTAGGATGGCCGCTGTGCCTAATAATACTAAGGACACCCTGATGCACGGTTCAACCCTACTGAGACCAGCTGGCTTCTTGCGTGGGCACGCTGCTCTGAGAGCATAGGTTAGGTGACTAATGGCAGCCCGCCATGCATGTCACAGATGTTCCCCATGGGTCACCAGAGGGGCCCGTGCAAAGGCCCAGGGAATAACAGTGAGTGCAACAGACATGTGCATTGACCACCCCCTCATCCCATGGACTCACACTGTCATTTCACTCATCCACAAAATACGTATTACGTACACGTTGAACATCACAAGTCCAAACATTTGAAGTCTGAAACCTTTTGCGGGCTAACCTGACATGAGAAGGAAATGCTCACTGGAGCCCCTCAGATTGCAGATTTTTGGATTTGGGATATTCAATTGGGATAATGCAAATGTTAAAAAATCTGACGTGTGACATACTTCTAACCCCAAGCACTTCCGATAAAGGATATGCAACCTGTCCTTGTGCTAGGTATTGACCTGAGCGGCAACGTGTGCAGCAGTGTGTGAGATGGGTAGAATATACACTGCAGTAGACAGTGGGAAGTTCTCCGGGGAGAACAGAGCTGAAAGGGAGTTCAAGAGTGCTGGGAAGGGGCAGGTCAGGAGAGGACTTACTGAGTAAAGAACTGATCAGGGGAATGAACGAGCCCAGCCTGATAATGAGGGAAGAACATTCCAGTAAGTCCCAGAGTAACAAGGCTGCTTATAAGGAAGAAGCATACCCCATGAGTCACGTGCACCAAGAAGGCTGCAGTGCCGGAGCAGATGAGGGCGGCGGAATCGTAAATCACGTAAGGCCCAGTGGACCCTTGTAAGAACCTTGGGTTTTACTCAGCCAGAGGGAAAAAGCTACTGAAGGGCTCTGCACTGAGGGGTGACATGCTCTGATTTACATTCCTGGGATCACGAGGCTAGTCTGAGGTGGGGCGATGGTGCAATCAGGGAGACACTGCGGTAACGTCAGGTAAGACACAGAGGTGGGCGAGAGGTGCAGTTCTGGAGGTCAGGAATGGCGGTCAGATTCTGAATAAATATTGCCAACAGGAAGTACTGATGAATTAAATGTGGAGTGTGAGACAAAAGAAGAAATCAAAAGAGGTTCTAAGACTTGGTATGACAACAGCAGCTAAGGACGACATACAGGTGGATGCCGGCTTAATAATGTCAATACAATGAGAACCAGGTGAGAGAGAGCACAGGCAAAGAATCACGAGAAGGGGCTGTGTGCTTGGAAAGAGAGCGTCCCCGCCCCTCAGTGTCCACCACTCAGTGGGCCTTCAGAAAAGGTTTGCTGAATGAATGAAAAGGAGTACAGTTCCAGAAAGAAAAATCAAGCTTTAAAATGTCAGCTTGAAGGAAAGTGTAAGTTTTACAGGAGATGAAGAACAAACAAAAGGATAATGAACCCAAACAGAACTGACTCGGCTGGAAGAGCTTCCTCCATACCCCTATCTCTACCTGCCCCCCCACCCCGCAGTTATCCCGCTGGCTGGACACAGGCACTCCTAACTTCATCCCCTATGGCAAAGTAGTCCCTGTCATCATCAAGAAACTGGTCCCAGAACATTTATTATCCAGATAACTTCCTAAGAGGTGCAACGACACTAAATTTTGGACCCATTTCTAGAAGAAACAGCCCCAAGAGAGAATCCCCCAGTACCCAGGGATTAGTCCCAGGCCCACTGTGGGACTCAGTCCTCGGTCTATTTCTTTATCTATACCTTCCTCCTTTGGGACACCAGTTAATCCCATGACTCTAAATACCCTTGCTAAATTGATGATTCTCAAATGTGTATCTCCTGCCCTAACTTAGCTCCGGACCTCACTCCTCCTTAGATATCTAATAAACACCCGTCAGGCATCTCCAATTTAACATGCCCCAACTGGACTCTTGACCTTACCCAACCACCCTGCCCCTTCTCTTGGCTCCCTTATCTTAGTACATGGCACCCACCATCAATACATGAATGTGGCTGAGCAGCCACTGTTTTTGATCCCTCCCTTCTCCCACCCTCTGTTCAACCCATGAGCAAGTCTTTCCAGCTCCATCCTCAAAATAGTTCCCCATCTAACCACTGCTCAGCACCACCAGCACAGCCAAACAGGCTTGGCAGCATTGCCAGCCACCTGCCTCCACTCCTGCCCTAGCACGGCCAGTTCTCTGCATAGCAGGCAGAGTGATCTTTCCACATATATCAGATCTTATAATTTATCTGCTCAAAGCACTTCAAAGACCTAGATATCTGATAGGCATCACCCTCAATATAAAATCTAAACTCCTAAGCAGGGTCAACAAGGTCCAGCCAGACCTGGCCCCGCTCTCTCTGACCTCCTGCCCCTAGAGTGTTCCAGCCTTTCTTACTTTCTTGCTATTCCCTGAAACTTTCCAGCAATCACTCCGGGTCACTGCACTGGCTGACCCTCTGTCTGGAATGCCTTCCCCAGACAGTCCAGGGCCTGTTCTCCCACTTCATCTCCTTCCCAGACACCCCGTCTGAACCACACTGCTTATTTTTTAATGTCTATCTTCACACTAGCCTATAAATTCCAGGAGGATAGGGATTTTGTTTATTCACTGCTATATCCCTAAATCCTAGCACAGTGCCCAGTTATAAGAAGTGCTCAACAAATACCTGTGGAATAAGAAAAAGTTATTGGCCAATACCAGCAAATGTGCCCCATTTAATATACAGGCTTTTTGTTTTCCTAGCATAGAAATCTCCAAGCTATAGCGTCATCCTACACAACTCATTAATTTATTACTCCATTCATCCAGTGATTCACTAGATTTTTACTGAGCATCTATTACATGCCAGGCAATATGCCAGGTTCTGTAGAGAATCATGAAATAACAGACATCCCTGCCCCTACACAGGTAGTTAACAGAGGAGAATCTTAACAAATACAAATGCACATACAAAAGGTGGTAAAGGCTACAAAGGGAAAAACAAGAAATGATACCAAGGGCTCCCAACGTAGACTGGGGCCAGGAGAGGGCTCTCTAAGGAAGGAACAATTAAGCTGAGACTTACAGGACCACAGAAGCTGGCCAGATGCAGAAGGGGAGGGAACAGTGTGGTTAAGGGCAAGGAGTGGGAAGAGCCTAGCAGGTCAGAGGTAGCAGTGGCTGGAGCACACAGAATGGGAGAGGCTGGGGTGTGACACAAGACGGGAAGGAGGCAGGGGCAGATTATCAAGACTGTGTCACCACATTAAAAAATTAGAAGAAACAGGAAAAGGTGAGCTCAGGCTCACTGGACCACTAAGGGGCACTGCCAAGCGCCTGAAGCAGGTTAGTGTCAGACAGTAGGACCTACAGAGGAGTCCTTGACAGTGTCAGGCAAGGAGACCAGGAGACTGTTCCCCTGGCAGAAGAAACTCAGTAGATAATAAGGGCACTCAGGCCCTTTATCATTCGCCCCGACCTCCTCTCCAGTCTTCTCTCCAGGCAATTTCCCCTCTCCCCCTTTACTGAGGGCACTCCTAGAACACGGAACATCAACTTCGAGCCTCCACCGTGCTCCTGCTAAGATCATGACTTTTCCCACCCGCCTTTTCCACCTGCTGAAATTCTCTCTGTCTCTGTGAGGTTTCTCTAGGAGCCTTTCTTGACCTCCTCAGATGGAATACTGACCGATGTCTTGATGCCCCATGGTTTAGTCCAAAATGTTTGAAGAGACTGTAACTTAATCAAGGCATCCACCCCGAGGGGAGAAACAGAAGCTCTGCTATTCAGCACCTTACACAGGCCCTGGAGATGAGTAGACACTCTACTTGGGCGGGTGCCCAAATCTCCCACCTTCTCCTCTGCCATTCTGCTCAAACCGATGGCAACAAGGAGTAGCGGAAAGAGACCAGGCCTTTCCAGCTTGATGAGGTTCTGTTCCAACTGGGCTTTCCACCGTTACAGCTAGACGGTCTTGGGCAGGTGCTCTGTGAAATGAGGGCTGCCAGAGTCGCCTGCAAGGCTGCTGCAAGAATTAGAGGTCACACGTGCAAGGAGCCCTGCAAAATGTTGCTAGTATGTTTATCCACATGACTTCTGTCTTTCGTCTCTTTGAACTAATGTTTAAAAAGATCCCGATGAAATGTGCTTTCTGCGGAGAGAGGAGAAGGCGCACACAGAGAAAGACGCAAAGCTATCTGGTGGGAGGACAGCCTCACTCCCCAGCAGGAGTGGGGAACTGGCACACTGGATTCACAGGAAGCCAGATGACAACAGTGGCATGGCCCCCTGCTCCTCTCAAAGTAACCTCTGATCACTACTTCTGCCATGACGGCAAAAGCCACAGACAGGCAGGGTCCTGCGAAGGTCCTGAGCTCCTCTGAGTGCCTGGGTGGGTCTCATAAAAGGGATCGGTTGCCACGGCAGTGGAGGATATGTAAGCTCTTCCAAATTAGAACAGGAATTTAATTAAACCAGGGGAGGAATGAGAAATGGGAGATGATTAAGGCCCCAGGACATTTCCCTCTTTTGAGAGGAGGGGAGGAGGGAAGGCAGGACAGAGCCAGAACTTACCACCCATATCTGCCCCGATGGCCCTCAGCCTCCTCTCCTCCACGCCCCTTAACACGTCCCCAGGGCACCCTCCTTCCTTCTTTTTTGGGTACCTCAGCCCCTACCCCGAAGCCAGCCTTGCACAAAGCTCTCCTCAGGACATATGTGCTGCTGACTCATTCTCCCGGCTCGTAACAAAGCTGGAAACTTTTAATTCCCCAGTTATCATCTTTTCTCGCCATTTCTACTTCATCTTGTTTCATGTTATGAATTATGTACAGTACTTCTGGTACTCAAGAAAGCCCCTTTATCAAATCTGTACAAAAGAGAATCACGAGTGATTTGGATCAACCAAGAGTCTCCTAAAATGAAGAAGAGCTCCCGGGGCCTGCAGGGACTCTGGGCTTAAACTTCACGCATACACATACTTGCGGGCTGCTCTCGGGAGATGAGAATCCCCCAACCTCATCTGGGTAGAATGACAATACCACGCACTGATGACATTCTTCCTTACATCTGTCTTCTGTTAGGCTGCAGAGGCCAAGTGGGGGGCATGTCACCCTGACAGGCAGGTGAAGTGGGCCCCTCCCTTCCAGGTGGGGTAGCTAGGCTTTGTACAATTTGCAGTGCTAGGTGGTGCTTTTATTTAATTTATACATTGGAACAAGATATGTCTACAGGAGGCTGCTTCCCAACTGCCCAAAACAGAGTATATAAGCTCTCCAATATCCTCCAGCAAAGGGATTCTCTGTCTCCAAACCACAGCACACGTGCCTTCCACTACAGAAGGGAGGGGACAGCAGCACGTGGTGTGTCCTCTCGATCTCCGAGGTCCAAACTCCCATCTTTTCCCCTCACTGCCCACTTTTCCCCTTGCTAAAGGCACTGAGATCCAGTTTTAATAATCTACGGTTATTTGTGGTTTCTTTAGCTGTAGATGGAAGTCCTAACACAAATGCAATAAATAACCTGGGTACAAAAGAGAGGCCGGCCCTTCCTCTTGCTGTCACCTGTGCGTACACACACAGACTAAGCACCTGCAATTACTCCCTGCAGTAACCTTTCCAGGCACAGCACGCTGACAGACCCAGTGCAGGATGCAGCCAAGGTTTGGGTTCCAGGGTGGAGTGAGGGCCTAGAGGGCTGGTCAATTCAGCGGGTTCCATGGTCAATGGAATCTGAGGTCCTGAGCCCCGCCCGGACACCCTCCTCTGTGGGGAGCGTTGTCTTGGTGATTAAGTTTAGCCCTGGGTGCCTCTCTGCTCCTTCTCCCACTGTGCTCCCTGAGGGGCTGTGTCACACTACTCCAGTGCACTCTGCTAAGGAAGAGGAACTTGTCCCTGAGAGAGGAGAGTGGGAGCCCTAGGGAAGGGGAGGAAGGCAGAGAGAGACAGGCCTGCTTAGAAACACAGGGAGAAAGAGAAGCTTATGAGAGAGCTATGGCAGCCTGGCTGACCAGGCCACCCCACCTGTCTGGGGAACACATATTGCCAAGAATGCAAATGTGTGCAGGGGATGGACGAGGACCATGTGCTCACCTGGGCAGGCAGGCGCCCGCCGTCCATCAGGGCCAGCCTTTCCTTCCACACTGTTAAGACAGCAGCTGTGGCTTTGATTCAATAAGGCCGCTGGTGCCATCTGTGAGACGCATCCCAGAGGCAACCGGGGGACACACAAGGACAGCGCCATGGAGTCCCCTGGGAAAGGACTCAGGCTGCCGCACTCCCTTTCCTTTCTGCTCTACCTGGAAATCCGCTCCTTTTATACAAACTACGCAGGCAGTGGTGGCTTTGTTTCCATCATCAAGAAAGCGGTTGAAAAGGTCATGGTATTAGGATGCTTTGTGCACAAAAGAAAGAGAAATACGCTGACAATATTTTGAATATACATTCTACCTTTCTTCCAAGGGATGCCATTGACCACATCTGTCAAAACATGTTTAAGGATGACGTGTGGTAATTCCACACTGTAAGCCTCAATAATAGAAATCCTCCTAACATAAATGTTAGGAGGAATCAGAGGGTTTTAGATAATGCCTTAAATTTATAAGGCACATCCTGATGCACAAACACTCTCACACATACGTTTTTATCTCATTCGTTTAACCACCAGGTGAACTAAGGACTGAATGGGTGTTTTAAAGTAACAGAAGAGGAAAATGAGTCTCGCTGAGGACACATGACTTGCCTAAGCTCACACTGCAGGGTCAGGAAAAGTGGATAAGAAACAGACTCTGGGCTCACACACGTCTTCTGAGCATAATCTAATGTCTAATACTGCCTTGTTCCTGAGGGTATGCACTGGACCAGTTCCATTGGTTTTCTAACTTACTCATTCTTCAGTGGCAGTCACATTAAGTAACTACTAATTTCTCTTAGAATGAATATAAAAATCTCAACGTTGCCAGAATGGAAAAGAAAACTCAAGATTAAACTGCTAACAGTGATATTATGCATTCAGAAGTAAATTATTTATATAATTATAATAGGTTGTATGAATCCATCATATAGATAAAATTGTGATTAACACAGATTTATTTTTAGCTTTCACGGATCACAAAATGTTCAGAAAACAGAAACAAAATAATTTGGGCTTGCAAAGGGTTAACTAACTTCTTATTTTGCCAAGAAAGGATGCTAACATTTCACATTTTAAAATTCAATTCCAAGTTGAACAAATTTATTTTCATGAAAGACTATATTGTCATTATTTTCACATTATGCCAATCTGGGAAAGACCTTTGGGAACACTTGGCAGACGCAGGTCAGGTCTGCCCTAGCCCTTAACCAAGGACGCTAAGTCCCGTAGCATTTTGGATTTGGAAGTAGCTGCAACATCAGCACTTCTCCAGTTATTCAGAGGATATGCAAGTTAGCAAGAACTGGTATTAACACTCAGAATCCCACTTTTGTACCAAATATAGGTACATTCTTCAATATGTACATAATATAAACAACACGAGAACTTCTAAGCAAGAATAGACGACACGAGAGCACCCAGAACATGGAACAGACTTACAGCAAACAGAAGCTAGAGAACAGAGAACATGAGGATAGAATTTGCCCTACGTGTTCTGAAAGCAACCAGATGCCCTCTCTGTGTGAATAACAATCAACGACAACAAACAAAAACAACCCAAACTTGCTCACTTAGCAAAACAGAGCTTATAAATGTACAGTTCATACAAGCAAAAAGTCATAAGAGCATTCACAGAGTGAGGGAAGAATGTATTTTTTCAAAGCATGTCCACATGCTTTATCTCGTAATTGTTACAGGGTTCTTTCCAGGTAGAAACAGTAGGCAGGACTACCCCCAGATTACTGATGAAAAGATGGATACAAGTTTAGTATCTATAGAATACTTAAAAAGAGAGGTCAAATGTTTCGACTGCAACCATGGGGCTCATGGTAGAAGGGGATCCAGTGGCTGTTCCCTATCCATAGGGAAAATGCCACATCCTGAGGTGATATGAACAACGGTGGAAAATGGAGCTTGTAAAGGTCTAAGGCAAAGATATATTCACCAACAGAAAGTCATTCAACAACAGAGTCATGCGGACAGGCTGGGGCAGGGATAAGGGAAACTTCAATTTAGGGGCTGCCCTTGGTCACCCACCCGCATTGCAGGCAGGGCATGCTTGATACTTTTTCTTCATTCTGTTCCAAAGTCCTAATCATCCTTCAGGTTGCCTAGGGATGCATCTCTTTAAAAAGCATCTCAGACCCAGGTTCCAAGCCAAGGGGGCCAAATGTGTCCCAGAAACAAACTGCTAATCACACACCAACCTCTGTAAACACTGAAAGGAATTACCTTTCCCGCACTTGTCACTGGTCTTGTCCTGTCTCTGCCTGTCACAGGAGGAGGGAGGAGCCTAGCTGGGGTGAAGAAGGAAAAGCAGAGTGTGCAGTCCTCCCTGCTGACAGCAGCTCTCTGGCCGGACAGGACCTGTGCTGGGTCTCCCAGGGGCCCAGGCAGTTGGGAAGCCAAGGTGGCTTTGCTGGGTTCCTGCAGCTACTCTGTGAACTCAGTTCATCATTGGATATTTACTGAACACTCAACCAGGTCTAGGGTACTGTGTGGTCGATGCCAGGAGAACAGAACAATATTTAGATAAGGAAAAGTGACATAAAGACCCCAAGACAACTGATAATACAGGGCATCTGGGGAAAGTACCCCATGAGTGCTAGTGACATTTAGGTCTTGGGAACCAAGCTGAGGAAAAATCTATCCTTTCTATTTTTCAAGGATAGTTGGAGAAGGCTCTGTGGAGAAGGTGGCACCGGAGTTGTGGAGGTTAATTCCAAGAACACTAATTCCAGATTGGCAAAGATGCAAACAGAAGGCACAGTGTGGCTAGACTGAGGGAAGGAAGGGATCGGTCTGTGAGGAGCACATATGCACAGAGGGCCATGGAAGAAGACGCTTTGTCTGTCTACTCTAGATGAATGATTTCAGAAGTTTTTAAATAATAATTTCTAACATCATAGTGCTATGTGCCAGGCACAGGCCAGGGGCTTTATCCAGGCCCTCTCACTCAATCCTTAGTATAACTCTAAGAGGCGAGTACCACAATTACCCTCACTTTATAGATGAAGAAACAACAGCACAGAGATTAAGTAAGTTGTCCAACTCCCAGGGAGTAAAAGTGAAACCAGAATTCCTAAGCCCTATGTCATAGCACCTCTGGCATCAGAAATCCTTTCTGTCAAATAAGATTGTTCTCATCAATATGTAAGACTTACAAAAAGGGACATCTTTTAGTGTATATTTTATATTTAATATAAATGGTCCTCATAATACAGAACGTTTGTATAATATCGCTCACAAAATGAGGTTGTTCTTAGGAAGGTAAAAATTTGAAGTTGGGGTTAGAGATGATCGTCGCACTCTTGAATCAGCCCTGGCATCCATTCTATTTTTGTATTTTATTTTAGTTTCATAGTATTGAGAAAATCTTGAATTATAGAGAAAAGTAATGGTGTGCTCACATATATCACTTTCTGTAGGCAAACAAACTCAGGGCTGATTGAAAAAGAAAAAAGACTAACAGAACCACAAGTTTTCTAATCAATAGCACATTTACACGAAGCTGAAATGAATGCAGAGATGGCAGCAGGAGCCGAATCCAAGGTCTGCCCCAAAACAGAACTAAGCCAGTGTGATCATGGGTGGTCTCCAAGTGTGAAAATTTGATCTATAACATTTTATGATTATGAGTGGCTTTTTAAATTAGTTTTGTCCTTAATTTTCGATTTCCTCTATCCTACAGCTGTGGTTCTCAACCCTGGGTCATGAACTGTTCCATGGCCTGTTAGGAACTGAGCTGCACAGACGTAGGAGAGTGGTAGGTGAGTGAGTGAAGCTTCATCTGTATTTACAGTCGCCCCCATCACTCGTATCACCACTGACTCCACCTCCTGTGATGTCAGCAGCAGCAGCAGATTCTCACAGAAGCACAAACCCTACTGTAAACTGCACATGTGAGGAGGGATCGAGGTTGTGCTCCTTAGGAGAATCTAATACCTGATCGTCTGAAGTGGAGCTGAGCTTGTGATGTTAGTGCTGGACCAACTATTGCAGGAAACAATCCCAGGGCTCCTCCTGATTCTGCATTATGGGGAATTACTTCGTTATATATTACGATGTAATAATAGTAGAAATAAAGTGCATGACAAATGCAATGTGCCTGAATCATCCCGAAACCATTCCCCCCACCACCACCCAGGTCTCTAGAAAACCGTCTTCCATCAAACCAGTCCTTGGCACCAAAAAGGTTGGAGATTACTGTTCTACAATATACCTTTCTTCACAGTTGAAGATTTTGGAACTCTGCATAAATGAATATACACCATTTAGAATGTAGTAGGGGTTTTCCCACCCCAAAATATAGTTATTAAGTTTTTTATAGCTCTTACAATCAATGGCCTCTTAGATTTAAGAGAGACATATTAATAACAAATTTGAAATGCATTTATAGATGCTCCCAAAGACTATTCACAGGTATCAGCTGACAAGTCCCTGGTTCAGGGTGAGGCCAGTGGCCTTGGGATGGTGAATGGGGAGAGTAAAAGGGTGGGGGAAGGAGGCACTCAGCAAGTGCCCTGGAAAGAAGATGGAAATGCAAGCATTCTGCTCTCTGACCATCCTAAGTGCTACACCCAACCTGCGCCTAGAGGTGAGGAAGATGGCGCATTGGAAGGAAGGGCCCCAAATGGGCTACTGCTGCTCAAGAAGAGGGAAACAGAACAAGCTTGGGGGGCAGAAAGGTGGAGAGAAATCAAAAGGCATCCTAGGTCTTCCGGGACTGGTCTCATCACTGTGGGTTTTTTTATTTTGACTATTGCAATTTCTCAGAACTTTGGACATACTCCAATGCAGCTGATCAACCAAAACTCTGCTTACCAGTCACATACAAAATCTTTCTCGTGTAATTAACTCCACTTCTCTGCCTCCCGCATGAGTGCAGAGAACCCTGTTTCCTCTTGTCTACAGACAACAGGGCCTAAGGAAGGGAGAGGGAAGAGGAAGAGAGGAGGGCTTTCAGGAGTCTCTCTGGAAGCAGCTCTCCGAAGTGTAAAGTGGAGCTCCTGGAACACGGCACACGATGGAAGAGACGCCTGTTCGATCCCTCCCTCTCCTCAGGCATGAGTGTAGTCAGCAGGGAAAGCTTCAGCTGGGAGGAAGCTGCCATCTAACTGCTTCATATAAAACATGTAAGGCAAAGATACGCAAGTCTGTGCATAGTGTTTTCAATAGACACGAAATGAGGAAGGGCGTAGGGGGAATTAAGAGAAAGTTAGGTCTCCCAATCCTGCTCTCTCATCAACCTTTTAAAGTCAATTTCTGGGCATTGTCCCTGAGAAAAAGTAAAACTGTAATATAGCATCCAAGTGCCTAGGAGGTAAGTGATGCCCCAATCTATTGTCAAAAGCTCTGACTTCTCCGTCCAACCGGCTGCAATTCAGCATCATTGGCCCTCCTAGAGGTCACTGGCCCTCAAAATCAGCTGGCCCAGAGTCTACACAAGCTCTCAAGAAGCACTTAAATTAACTACTCCCAACTCAGTTCTCCCAGAGATTTCTATGTACATATCTCCCAACCATTCACTATGTCCCATTTGCCCCATTGTTACAGGAATATGTGGGTACCACTGTCTAGATTCAAGTTCGTACATTAACTACTGAGAACCCATTGTGTGTCAATCACTTTGTCAGGCAAATATTGAATAAAGCATGATCTCACAGAAATCCATCCAGCAGGGCCCAGGCTGCGGGCAGCAGGGCGCCCTCTTCTCCAGAGCTCTCCTGCCCTGCACGCCATCTCAGCCTCCTGGCAGGTGCAGTCACACGCAGCAGTGGCTCTCAAACCTCAACGGGGCCTCAAGACCCTGGGAGAGCTTGCTGAAAATACAGATTCCTTCCTCCTCCCTGTAGAGATGCTGGTTCATCAGGTCTGAGGCAGGGGCTTGAATCTGACATTATGTAAATGCTCCCAGGTGATCTGAAGAGGGACCACACTCTGAGAGGCATGGAAGGAAATGCTTGCGAGTTATTCCCAGTGAATGATAAGGTGAGGGCAAAATGAACAGAGACCTCTGGGCTTCCCTGTGTCTGAGATACTGGCACCACGCCATCCCAGCCTGGCTGAGATGCTATAAGCATCCAGGTTCTAGAGTGACCCAGTGGATAGAACCTGAAACAGCTATGGAGTCGCCAGTGTGGTCCCTCCACTCAATTTCTGCCCCTGCATCCTAATGCCTGGTGTTGCCTCAGAACAGGGGGAATCATAGCCTGAAGCTGCGTGCCACGGCAGGCACCTGCAGCCTCTGGCCACTCATTAGAAATTAAACTGTGTGTTAGAGTGGGCCAGAAGAAAGAAAGGGAGGTCCAGGCCAGCCTAATGGCTCTGCACACACAAAAGACCAGGAGAACGGCCTGGTGTGTGGTATGAAATTCAGGCATCAGATCAAGAGGCAAACTTAGCCCATTTGGAATGAGCCCAAACACGATGGCATCTCTGGTTTGACAAATTATTAAGAAACCAGGATAGAAATACAAGGAGTAGGAATAATCTCAGGGTGGGGGCAGCCATGAATGGGAATGGAATGAGTGTGAGAAAGGAAGAAAGAACCCCCTAGCGTCTTCCCAGGGAGGGAGCCAAGGAGGAGAGGGCTGTGGTCCTGCAGTCAGGGCCAGGAGGAAGGCCCTGCAGGGTTTAGAGAGGACAAGTAATTAGCAGGAGAACAGGCTGCCAAAAAGCAGCAGCAGAAGCTGCAACGTAAATGTGTTTAAAAAAAGAGTTAGACAGACACGCTGAGGAAAACAGGATTACAGAGTACAATGCTAGTGAGGTGGTGGGTGGGACTGGTGGGTTTCAGTCCCCAAATGTTCCCCAAGTCAACATTCTGAATCGAGCTGAGGCAGCCAGTCCCCCTCCCCCCGCCCAGTGATGTCAGAGGGCCCAGAGGTGTGCCACACCGAGTAGTCACAGCTTACTCACACATGTACAACGCACACACACGCTCATTCTCCTGCTACTGGGGGCAGCGAGAGAGAGCACCAAATTAGAAATGGGAACATTTGGTTTCCAGACCCACTTCCTGCTTCTTCTATGCAACGAGACGGGTCTCTGTACTTACTCCACAGACTGAATTTGTCCAGCAGACCCAAGAGTCACATCTCTAAAAGGGTCTGTAATCCACTTAAATCTCCTCCCTCTTCTTTGTCTGGCCACTCTCTTTCCTCCTGACCTAGCCGCAATTCCAGGATTGCAACGTTCCACTCACTTTCCTGATCTTATTTTACCTGGCAGCACTACTCTGATAAAAGGCACCTCTTCACCTACCTCCTGCCCAAGCCTACGTGGCTAAAGGTGACCAGAAGAAGGCACACCACACTCATGGACTCCCTGAAACTCCATCACCATGAACTCCAGCGGGTCCTTAATGCTGCCTGGGAATCAGACCCATTTCCTACTCCACTTATTCTCCTGCACTCCTAGAGAACTATCTTATACCTCTTCAAACTTCCAGTATCTTCCCCCTCCCACCTCAGCGGATGCCCTTACTTCCTATTTCACTGGGAAAACAGAAGCAATAGGAAGAGGATTCTACCAGCTGCTGACACCACATCTACTCACAGACCAGTCTCTGCAGCTACTTTTCTGCCTTCCCTCCTCCTACTGTGGATAAGCAAAGGGAGCATCTACCTGAACCACGCCCTGCACCTGTGCTCCAGAACACCCCCCCACACACACACCTGCTCAAGGAGATTGCACCTCCAATTTTCCTCCCTCTCCTACATCAACAATGATCTTTATCTCAAATAGATCATCTCCATCAACACATACATGGCATTTCTTCCATCTGCCCCATTTGTCTCTGATTTCTTTTTCAAACAAAACTCAACACAACAATCTGTACTCGCTGTTTTCCAGCCCTCTCTGAAACCGTTCCCACTCCACTCAAACTGCTCCTGGCACCCGGAGGTTTCTCAGCCCTCACCTCACTTGGCCCAGCTGCCACATTTGACTCAAGTGGGCAAAGCAGGCATCTACAAGCTCTGGGAAGAGTAAATATAGATGTGAATGAAAGACGATCTGTGGATGTGATTTACATACATTTCCAAGAAATTATTAGCAAGGTACTATAGTAAAAACTTTTTAAAATTAAATAACGAGATGAAAGGGAAAACACTTCTTCAGGGAACTGACTTGATTATCCTCAACTTCCTCCCCCACTGAAGCTCCCTCCACTTGGCCCCAGGAAACCAGACCTCCTAATTTCCAGCTTTCCTCCCTACTTAAGCCTTCTCAGTCTTCTTTGCTGATAACTCCTTATTTCCCCAACATCTTAACATCAGAACTCAGTCCTGCAATCTCTTCTCTTCTCTATCTATATTCACGTCTGTGGTGGTGTTGTCCATGACTTTAAATACCATTTATATACTGAATACTCTCAAATTTGTATCTCCGTCCTAGGAATCTACCCTGAACTCAACTTATTCAACTCCCCCCTTATGCTATCATGACAAGTAAGTACGGCAAATTTAACATGTCCAAACTCAAGGCTCATATCCTTTGACTTAGTAGACAGAAACCCCACTCTTCTGGCTGCTTTCTCTCACTCTTACTTCCAGTCCACCAGAGAATCCCATGAGCTCAACATCAGAAATACATCCCATATCCAACCCCCATTCGCCAATTCCACCACTACCGCCCTGGCCCAAAACTCCATCATTTTTGGCCTATTCCTTGCAATGGCCTCTTAACCTGTCTTGCTGCCTCTGGCCCTACTCCAGCAAAGTAGCTGAAGTGAACCTCTTTGAAACATAACTCAGATCATATCACTCCTCTTCTTAAAACCCTCCATGGCTTCCCATCTCCCTCAGAGTAAAAACCAAGTCTCTGTGATGGTCTTCAAGGTTCCCAGTGATCTGCCATAGATTCCAGCTCCTCCTCATTTCCCCTTCATTCATTACACTGCAACTTCCCATGCTCTTTGTTCTGCAGATATAGCTGTCACACAGGCATCTTGGGATCTTTGTATTTGATGTCCCAGCCACCTGGGACACTCCTCCCCCAGATTCCCACCTGGGACACTCTCTCACCTCCTTCCGATCTTTGTTCAAATGCTACCTTCTCCTGACAAATGTGGCCCTTCCTCACAGCTCCATTTAAAATTGCAACCAGCTCCCCCTTTCCCTGCTTTTTCTCACCATAGCACCCATCACTACCTGATGCGCCATATGTTTTAGTTACATTCCATACGTATTTTCCCACTAAGAATGTAAGCTTTATGAGGGCAGGGACTTTTCAATATTTTATTTGCTATTGTATCCCAGCAGTTAGAATAGTAACTGGCACATAATAGGTACCCAATAAATCTTTGCTGAATGCATAATGAGTTAACGAATGAATCTGTGATTACCTATGAAGGTAAACAGAGAGGAGAAAAGCCTTTACTTCAAGTTCAGGAAATCTTTTCCCCTCCCTCTACTCTCTCCTGTCCTTGTAAAGCCTGGCAAGCAAGATGTCCTGCCAATTAGGAGGAAGTTATCACAGCTCTCGCACACCCACCCTGCTTCCCAGCCTTCTTGGGAAAGTGGGCAGACTAACTCCCAGGACCCACTTATCCATTCCTCTGTGGATAACACAAGTTGCAGCAGAACAGACACTGATATCAGATTTCAGAGTCATCTGTATTTATTACAGGATCTCAGACTCCTGCAGGAAAAGGACAGTTGATATAGGAACACAAGAAAACAGCAGCTATTCCCAGGCATTCGTGGCCCTACACACAGGTATCCACAAATATCACCCATTATGTAACTGACCCTTGGTTGTTCAGCTCACTTTATCACTCTAGGATGATCACAGGCTCCTGCCACCTGTTTGTCAAATGAGTTTGAGTATGTTCTGCTCTAACCAGGGCACTGGGGGTGGGGTCAGACTGAAGCAAAGAAGAATAGACTCTTTCCCTAGTCTCATGGCCCCCAGAACCCAAAGTGTCCTCTGTAGCTACCACAAGATCAGAGGTGCATCAGGAAGAGAACAGCAGTTTTTCATAAACCCGGAGACATGATGTTATGCTTTCAACATGCTCACACATAACACCCGTAAGCAAAATCTCAGTGAGATGAAAAGCGAATAGCTGTTAATCATTTAACAAATATTGGCGATCGCAGTTGGGAGAATGTAACTTAAAAGAGAGCCATAGGCACCATCACAGAGCGAAGGACTTCTGAAGAGTAAAGAGATTCTCAGGAAGTTTCCAGACCACAAGCTGCTTCTTCCTACCAAAAGCCAGTACAGGACATGTAAACCCCTCATGCCGTGGCGGCTCAGAGCCTCCCCGTCACAATGGGCACACCAGGCGAACCCGCAAAGCTCCAAGACTTCTCTGCACCTGCACAAGTTTTACCAACAGCAAGTGAGAAGAGAAATGGCTCTGACCACAGAAATACAATGAAAAACACCAGACTACAGACAGGGGCCTGGAACCTCTGCCATCTCCTTTTCAGTCCTCATACAAGAAAACAGCTACCTGAATCAGCAGTAGCATAAAACCAGAATGCGAGTGAGAAATGAGACTCAGACGGAACCAGGAGCACGTCAGTTCCCTTAGCCACCTCTAGCCCAGGTGAAGAGGGTTAGAAGTTAGTGCCGAGCCACAGGAGCATGTGCTGAGTGAACGGCATTGATGGGAAGGAGAACGTATCCTACTGGAGAAGGAACACGGGTGAGGTTTAGGAGCCGTACAAGAAACTAAATCAGTAAGGACAGGGGAGAGTTTGTACGTCGGGGAGACCTTTGGGAGAGAAAGTCAAGACAGGTAGAAGAAGCCAGAAGAACCAGAGAGTGTTCTGCATTCTTTTCACCATAGGAGGGAGGGACGCCAAGAATACAGCTGGAGTTTGACCAAGCAGAGTTGAAGCTTTGATAGAGACTAAATTAAGCATGGGCAACTCCAGGCTGCCCTGACAATGGGAGCCCTCCCCACTTGTAATAACTCATTCTAACAAGAAAAGCCATATGCAAATGAAGTTAACAGTCATCAGTGGCAGCGCCAACACAAGGTCACAGGGAGGCATTGAGGAAGAGTCTGTGCAGGAGAAAAGGGAGGCGCCCTGGAGAGAAGCATCTAACCGCACAGAGGACTTCTTCTGCTGCAAAGACCAGAAGCTTCTACTAGTTAGGGTGTAACTGTGCAATAAATCCTACATATTTATTGCATCTTTGACTAGGGGGAGCTCTGGACTGGGAAACAGGGGCTCCCCATCTCTTAGTGTTCTGTGTAAGCAGACCCAGCAGCTGGGCGGACTAGGCCTTCCCAGAGCCAGGAGTGGTAGAGACGGAAATCAATGCTGTTATTTATATTTGCATCTTATTGGTGGCAGAAATGCTAATGCTCAGTAAGTAATTTGGGGTTTTACATATATAGGAACATATATACATGTAAATATGCATTTATTGGCTACTTGTTCACAGTTAATTCCATGGTGAGAGAGAGCGAGTGTAAGTGAGCACTCCCCAAGCCTTGGAGCCAGCCATCTGGGTAGCAGGAGGCCTTCAGTAAACTGAAGTTCAATGGCTGACAGGTTAGAGGTCAGAGAAGGTGTGAGTCTGTGGCCCAGGGAGCCTGTACAGTGACAGGTGTCAGAGGACCTGCAGCTTGATCTCTTCTCCCTCTCTCCAGGGATAAAACTAAAGAGGGGCACAAACTCACTGTCTGTTTGTGTGGCCTCCATACCTATGGTGGACAGATGACTAGAGAGAAATGGGAATTTGAGGAGAGCGCCGTAAGCACAGAAGAATCACAGCACTTTTCTCTCCCCATTTCCCTAGTACCTGGCACAGAGCTTGGCATACAGTAGATTCTCGGTTAATACGTGTTGAAAGAATGAATGAATGAGCAAACAATGAAGTAATGCACAAACGATGAGCAGTCACTCAGCTGTGTCTGCAGCTCCTGCTTGTCTCAGAACCCTCTGAGCCTTGGCTAAAGAGGACCAGCAAGCACGCCTGTATCCTCTAATGCGACACTTCTTCTTTGGGGCTTTCAATGCATTTATCACATCACTTAGGTGAGTCTACACATATAATTGAAATACATCACTCCCAAAGGCCCACAAGTGACACCAGCCACTGCAGGGCCGATGCTCCAATTTCTAGAGGCACCTGACTAATCTGAGTGACACGGCCTCAAGACAACCTTCACATCTCAACTGTGGAGTGATGGCACTCAGCAACCCCACCTCGCTTCCCTCTTTCCAGCTGCCTCCCACAACTGGCGAGAATCCCAGAGCATCCTCCAGGAGCTTCTGGTTCACAGCTGACCCCTGGGCTTGCTGGGCATACACTGATCCATGGAACGTCCTTGCCACCCCTGAGAGCAGAGGTTCTCAACCTTCCTGATGCCGTGGCCCTTTAATACAGTGCTTGTGGGTCACGACCCACAGGTTGGGAACCGCTGCCTTAGAGCTTTAGCACAATAGCCTATGACTCCTGCAAAGCTTTGTAATCTGCCTTGTTCATCCTCCACGGGAATGGACTCCTGGACATTCATGAAGTACCTACTTACACAGGCCTTACACAATCCTTGCTCTTTGGGCATTACGATCTGGTTGAGTCTCCTCTGAGACACAGCATTTCCTTTCCCCCCAGGAGAAATTACACCCAGAGCTCCTCCTCAAGGGTGCTTTGTATAAACTACTGTGTATCCCACGTAATAAATTTTATACAGGTAAAATCAGGCCAAAAAGATCAAGAGAAGAACTGAAGGAAACAGAGGGCACCTTAAGGTAAAGGCAGGCCGTGGAGCCCATGAATGAAGGATGATCACTGCAAAGGTATCTGCCTTGGGGAGGGCTGGCTGAACGCACAGAAGGGCACAGTCCTTTGGAAGCACCAACGAGAGTTACTTTGCCTGCCCAGGCTCCAAGTGCAGCAAACCCCACACTTTCCCCCACCTCTCATGTTTGAACTTACCCGCCGTACCATGCTTCTGCTAACTTATTAAAGTCAGACAGACTATGGAAGGCAGAAGCGACTTCAGGGTCACCTTGTCCACCTCTGTCCCCACACAAGAATCCTCAACATCCCTGACAGGAAGCAAGACACTCTTGTCTTCTGCACCAACTCAGAACCTTGCAAATGTGTTTGATTACATGAATCACAAGGGCACTTGTTTAAAGAACAGCTCACCAACTATCCAGAGCTATACAAAATCAGAATCTCCAGGGAAGGGGCCTGTGGATCTGAATTTTTAACAAGCATCCCTGGTGAGCCTGACAATTAAGCAGGCTTCCTATGTGTGGGTAAAGCAGTAGTTCCTGATGGTGGCTGCATGCTAGCATCAGCTAGAAAGCTTTAAAAAACGTCAAAGATAGGCCTTCACCCCTAGATAGTCCTACTTAATTAGTATGGGATGGAGCCCAGCTGGTGTAATTTTTTTTAAGTTCCCAGCTCATTCTACCATGCAGTCTGGGCTGGGAACTACTGTGACAGCTTCCTAACCTGTTGGTAATAAGCTCTTTGAGGACAGCAACCAAGAAATCGACTCTTCTTGGTACCCTTCACTCTACTCTATTCTCCCATACAGCCAACATACTTTATACCTAGTGAGTGGGTGTGACTTTGTTTGCCGATCCAATAAAGGACCTAATTTCCTGATGGCATTAAGAAGCTGTTTACATCCACTTAGCAACTGGGCAGACAAAGGAGGGCTATGAACTGCTAAGACTTCTCACCCCAACACATACGCAGCCCCAGCCCTTCCTGTCCCCAGACTAAGCAGGCCAGACAACCCCAGATGCCTCATTCCGGGTTTCTCCCCTCCTCCTCCCCGACCCCCGCCAGCTCTACTCACATTGTACAGCACGGTGGTCCACCCTTCCATGGTGATGCACTGGAAGACAGTCAGCACAGCAAAGAGGATGTTATCAAACTGCGTGATCCCATCATTGGGGCCGATCCAGTCCTTGCATTCATACCCAGCCGGGCAGCCCTGCACACCACATGGGTGAGGGGGATCAAATCCTTCTAGAATACCTGTAGACACATTGGAGGGTGGGGGGTAAACCACATGATGTTTAGCATGAGCTGGAAATGGTCTGAGGAAGCCACAGGCAAGCAATTCTCTTCCCTATGGAAAGAGGCTTGTCCTGCCTTGTCTCAGGCTTTCTCTCCTCCCTGATGTTTCTGCAGCTCCCAGCTCACATGCCATGTGTTCAATTCTGTGCTTCCCAACCCCTTCTGAGAAAGGGATTCACATGGCCATTCACATGGCCCCTACTCTGTAGGCCTCGTCCCCCATGCTCACCTGCAGTACAATAGGTATTTATAGGACTCAATTATACCGAGAGTTGTAAGGTGAAGGCAGAGTCAAGTTCAGGCTACGGGATAAACCCTGAGTCCTTTCTGGGTTTCTTGCAGACAGTTACAAACCACAGTCCCTTTAGTTTACAGGAAATCCTAAAAGTTGTCCCTAAAGTTGCCATGGATGGGGAAAACGGGAAATTGTGGCTAAATGCACCTTTATTTACAAAATGGTCATGATAAAATTTTACAAAATATTTACGAACTATTCTCTACATATTGGTCCCCTCTTTGTAAAATTTTGTAATGACTATTTTGTAAATAAAGGCACATTTGTCTCTAATTTCCCATTTTCCCCATGTGTAAAACCTGCAGGGGAAACTTTTAGGACATGCTGTATAACTAACTCCTTGTTTTCCCACCATGGATTCCTTGTCTTGAATAAATATACAATTAAAAAAATACAAATCTAAGGTGGGAGGTGTCCTTGAGATCCTTTTCACGAAAGACATGGTACCTATGCGGGTTTCCTCAGCCTGTCTCCCAATCTGTTTCTCCTAGGGTAGTCTACTCAACTTGAAAAGAACAAGTAAGATTCAAAGAGATGAGAATTCTGGGTTTGTGTACCCCAGAAATCTCAGCACACTTGCCAGGTCAAGCTCAGAGCTCTCTCAGATCTTCCCCACTTCATGTGAGTCAGATGGAGAGCAAGGATGATCACAAGAGGGAGCACTGAGGGAGAATGTCCACAGATCTGGAGGGGCTAAGCCTGACTCTGGACTCCTGGGTCTCACTGGCCTATGGGCCAAAGAGACCACTGTACAAACGAGGTGTGTGCATGTGCGTGGGTGTATTCATTCATTCACACAGGTGGCTTTTCAAGTGCATTCTGACAGCCCTCTACCATGGGATGGGGAAGCTGAGACCAGCTATTTGAATCTTCCAACCACCCAAGAGGTTATTTGCTTTGCAATCAGCATCAAATAGAGCTCTTTATTCTTGGCTGGTTGCGCCTGAAAAGGCTGCTTAGTAAGAAGTTTCTGATTCTAATTCCAGGGTTGGGACATATTTTTCCAACCAGCTCCCAACTGCTCTGAAATTACCCCAGTGACCAGAGGAGGAAGGAAGGAAAAAAAGAAGAAAACAGAAAACGGTGCCCCTACCTGAATTGTTCGTGAAGCATGCTCGATGTAACTTCCCACTGTAGAACTCCAAGCCGATGATAGCAAACATCAGGATGGCAAAGAAGAGCAGAAGGCCGATCTGCAGGAGAGGCACCATGGCCTTCATGATGGACTTCAGCACGATCTGCAGGCCTAGGAAGAGGGACAGAGAATGACAGAGGGAGCCCTCCCCCAGCACCATCGGACAAGGCAGGCTCAGTTTACTTTGTCCTACGAGCAGAGGGGCCTGTCTTTGAGGGGAAAGAACCACTGGTCCTGCGATGGTAAAGGTAATTCATAAAGAGATAACCAGGACAAGTGAAGCCAAAGGTCACCATGGCCCCTTTCCCCGGGAAACATTCCCTCCTCCTCCTCACCCTGCACGTGCCTGCTACCCTTCCTCATCGCTTCCACCGGTTGTCTTCTGCATTCTCATGAAAGATCAGATTTAGTAGAATGTGCTCCTTCCCTAAAGGAGATTAGGCCTCATCCTGCTAGGTGAGCATCCTACAAGAACAGGGACGTAATTCATGTTCCCTGTCACTCTGTCTCAGATCCAGCTCTCCTGCCCACTGTTGGGGGAGCACATTAGTACAACCACTGTTCAGAAAATGCCGTATCTTTTGACCCTGGCATGACACTTCTGAGATTCTAGCCTAAGAACACAGAGACTTGAATAAAGATTTAAATAGAAAGATATTTGTTGGGCAGTGCCTGTGGCTCAAAGGAGTAGGGCTCTGGCCCCATATATTGGAGGTGGCAGGTTCAAACCCAGCCTCGGCCAAAAAATGTTGCGGCAAGCATATTTATAGTCGGGAAAAAAACTCAAAATAACGCATTTTTATTATTTATGTTGTCTGTCAACATAAAAATGGCTAAAAAATCATAACGCATACAGGGATTTTTAAGTCTAGAAAAATAAAATACTTATTTTGGGATCAGAACACATATAGAGAGAGACACGTAGAATTCCAATTATATTAAAATGCACAGGAAAAATGAATAAAAAACACTAAGATGCTAACAAAAGTTATTTCTCAGTGATAAGATAAAGAGTATTTTTTCTTTCTTTTCCTTTTTTTTTTTTTCTTTCTAAAATAGGATCTCACTCTGTTTCACAGCTCACAGCAACCTCAAACTCTGGGGCTCAAGTGATCCTCCTGCCCCAGCCTCCCAAGTAGCTGGGACTACAGGCACCCACCACGATGCCCAGCTAGTTTTTCTATATTTTAGTAGAAACAGGGTTTCACTCTTGCTCAGGCTGGTCTCAAACTCCCAGCCTCAAAGTGATCCTACTACCTTGGCCTCCCAGAATGCTGGGATTATAGGCCTGAGCCACTGCACCCAGACTTATTGTCTTTTTTTTTTCATTTTCTTTATATTCTAAATTTTCTATAAAGACTCTCCATCTTTTAAATCCTATTTGAAAAAAAAAGGTTAAATTTAAAAATGAAATGTTATGCCAGATGGCCACATCTCCACTATTTATTTACACGGGGGCTTCCTCCCAGGAGAAATTGCTTCTTGTTTATCCCAAATTCTCTCAGACCCAGATCCAGCCGAGGACACGTTAACACAGTTACTCGCAGAGCAGAAAGAAAGGCAGATGCTCACTAGGAATCCCCGAGACGAGCTTCAGGGGCCTCAGGACACGCACAGCCCGCAGGGTCCTCAGGTCCACATGAGTGTTGAAGTGGGTTCCCGCAGTGGCCAGGATGCTGCAGGGAGACACACAGGGCTCAAGGTTAGCACCGTCTAGCTTTCCCCAGTGGCTCCAAGAGGGAGGCTGGGCTAAAGCAGGATCCGCCTGGAAAGCACAGAGCTGACACCAGCTGTATGAGGGTACACCTGGGCTCAGGTGACTCACCAGTTGTTCCGAGTGGAATTAAATTTAGCCATCTGGGTTTCACTTTCCAAAGAAGAACAACTTATCATATTAGAATCCTAGTTCCAAACTGTAAAGAAAACGCGAGGTCCCCCGCATCTGTCCCACTCCTATCCCCAAACCTTGTCCCCTACTCTCCTCTCTGACCCTTGCCAAACTCCTTCCTCTCTTTCCAACCTGCCAGACACTCAATTTCTTATTTCAGTTTTTTCTTACATTTCCTTGTCTCCTATTTCCTTCAAGAAATTTCTCTGGATTAACTGCACTAAAGCAGTAACTCACTCTTCACCTTGACACTTAGAATTTTTAGCAAACAAATGGATTACGCTAAAGCTCATAATTGGGGAATAACTTTAGTGTTCTTCATACTGTATCAGTGTTTTTCTAATTGCCCCACACCACTCTTTGACCTGGATGGGGTTTCTTTGCTTCCATTTTTACTGAAGCCACATCCAGAAGCACACACTATAAAAAAAACCAAAAATCCCTAAGAATCCTATTAGACTGTGTGTGCCAAGTACCTTGTCTTAAGGCTGTTACGATCTCATGACATGGCAGGTATTTTGGAGAGACAAAGACACATATGTACATACGTACTCTTAGAAGACTGAGTCAGAACACTTGGGGTTAAGTCCTGACTCTCCACCTGAGAACTGGGTGGCTTGACAGTCACATAACCTCTAGAGTCTCACTTTCCTCATCTACAAAATGACACAGTTAGGGTAACACGGCCCAGTTGTAAAAACAAAATGACACAGTATTACATATTAAGGGTATTCTTCTGTCAACTAACAAATATGACAGACCTTGTGTCTAATGCAAAGATTAATATTAATTTGACAAAAATATTTACTTCCTGGTTCTGTTGTTCTTTCTGTGAAGAAACAAAGTTTCTCCCTCATCACCTCCCCAAAACAATCTCAGCTCTCCAGAACCTCTGGGAATGAATCATCCAGCAAAAGTGGGTTGTCTCTAGAGCCAAAGGGCAGCAAGAATGGCTTATTTGATTTCATTATTTTTGATGAAGCCTCTCTGAAATAGCTCAAGTATTAAAGAAGGTATCTATCTGACGTGTGGCCAGTGTCTGGGAGAGAACTGTATCAGAGGGTCATGCCGTGCGGCCCAGGAAGACACAGACAGGAGTGTGGATCCAGGACAAGACGACTGTAAGTGATACCTGTGGAGCACGCGGTGCTGACCAGCAGCATGCGGCAGGGCTCTATGTGACGGTCACTTCCCGGCTCTGACAGTATTCAAGGAAGAGCAGAACCATCATGGAGCAGTAAGGAGGGTTCCTATGCTGGCTTAAAGGGTATTTCAATGACCAGTAAGGGATTTTTTTCAACTTTAAGATTCTATAATTCTATGCTCATACTACCTCAGAATAAGAACCAGAAAGAATTCCCACTCTCAGAAAGCGTCTCAGGAGCTAGACAAGGTTTCCAAGTCATCTTCACCCCCCCCCCCGAAACTTGCTTTCATCTGAAAGTAGGGACTTAGGGAAGTAGAGTCTTCTACCCTGTTGTAACTTTATCTTCTAAGGCCAGAGAAAGAAATCAGGGAGGAGGTGATATAACTTCTAATAAGTGGTGGTGGGCAGAGGGCTGAGTGCACTCTCCTCCGCTGTTGGGTAAAGTAGGAACTAAGCCCCTTTCTGAGTACAGAGCTTTCCACTGGGCTCTGTGCTCATGGTGACAAAAGAAATGGGAGACAGCGTCTGCTGCTGAAGAGCATGGATATGTCTCTGGGGACAGAGGAAAGCTTAGACTTTTACGTACCCCAAATTGAAGCTATCCTCCATGGCCTCCCTCTGATTTTGTGGTGTGTCTCTCCATGGGGGTATGTAGAAATATTGCAGCATAATCAGCTGCTAGTAAGCCGCTCATGTAGCAGTTAGGACAGGTGTCAGGAACCTTGCCCTCTGCTGGTCCTAAGAGCGAATGGTGGCAGGAACCGACACCATGGTCTTCTGCACACAGTCAAGTTCACTAACTGCTTCCCCTTGGATGCCAGCACCCGGCCCTACCCTGCATATTTTTGCTTCTAGTTGTCAGCAGGTCAGAAGAGAATGGAAGCTTCTATGATCCTCGTGACATGGCACAGGTCCTTCCTGCTGTGGCCACACTGCTGTGGCACAACAGAACAGGAGACAGAGAGAAGTTCTGGGCAATGAAGACCAAATCATCCTTCCTCAAATCAGTCACCCAGGGAATTCTTCTACCCTGTATTCTTTCTCCTCTTGATCTGGGAATTTGTTCTCAGCCTCCTTGTCAATCCAGGTCTACGGCCTCTTTTATCAGGCATATTCCACTGTCCACGTCCCTGCCTGAAATTATCCTGAAGCAGCAGGCGTAGGTTAAGTCTGCCCAGTAAAATACAAGATGACCAGTTAAATTTGAAAAAACAACAAATAATTTTTCGTGCAATACCTGTATAATGCATGAGATATTCATGATTTATTGCAAATCTGAAATTTGAATTTAACTGGACATCCTGTGTTTATTTGCTAAATTTGGCAACTAAGCTGGTGACTAGAAATGACCAGGTAAAGAGGACAAAATCTTATTTAGTTGTCAGTTCCAGCCCTAAACAAATTTGCAAGTTTCCTTCTGAGAACAGACACAAGCTTTTTAGCATTAGGGCCTGGGTTGTCTCCTGGGCTCCAGAAATGACCTGTTTGCTTCCACCCATATAAACACTAAGGATGAACTTCATTAACTTTTGAGGGCAAGTTGTTCATTAGCATCCGTGAGCAAAGACTGATTAACACTAGCCAAAGTGTTAGGTGTTTAACCAGCCCTACGATGAGGAGACCACGAGGAGGCAGGAAGGGACTTAATTCAAGCTGGATTCCCACTAGAGCTGAGTGAGGGCATCATTCCCAGGGGTTCATACAAATGAGCTACTGTGTCTGCTCAAAACCATCCCAGATGTGGTCAGTTCCTTCATCTCTCCTCCACCAAAGCCTATCATATCCTTCCTACAAAGCATCCCTTAGAGTCCCTTCTTACTCTCTAGCCCCCCTACTGTCAAGAATATCCCTCCCTTGCCTAAATAATAGGATTGAGACCTCAAGGCCCAGATGACATTGGGCTCCCTCCTTGGAAAAGACCTGCAATCAAAGATAATTGAACTAGGATTCTGAGCAAGGGGAAAATCAAGTTGAAATCCCAGTTCCATCACCTATACTAGTTGACTGGTTTTGTGCAATTGCCACTCAGGGCCACGGTTTTCTTATCTGTAAAATGGGGACAGTGCCTTCCTAAGAGGGTCGATGTAAGGATTAAGAAAGGCAATGCATATAAAATTCTTTGCACCATGCTGACAGACTTCATGTGGGTCCCTGGTCATCAGAAACGGAAACAAATTAAACTGCAAATCACCCACCACCACCACCCAACAAAAGCATATTGAGAAGATCAGGAGCACATGGAATTGAAGGGCTACTGGAAGACTGGGCAGGGAAGCAGGAACCTTTGGTGTGGTGGGGACCGAGGTCCCAATTCGAGGAACCTGTGAATGATACCTAGTATGGTAAAAGGGTCTGTGCAGATGAGATTATGGACACTGAGGTGGCAAGATATTACTGGAGTATCCAGGTGGGCCCTAAATGCAACGATAAGTGCCCCAATAACAAAAAGGCAAAGGAAGATCTGAGCAGAGAGAGAGAAGACTTAGGATTGAAGCAGGGTGCTCTGCTAGTTGGCTGTGAAGGAGGAGGGAGGGCCCAAGAGCAGAAGAAGAAGAGAGGAGAGAGGAGAAGCCCAGCTCTGTAAGAGGGAGGGTAAGAGATGAGTAAGAGAGAGAGAGGGAGGAGAGGAGGGAAGAAGGGAGTGGGGGAGAAAAGGAAGGAGAGACCAGCTGACATCCCAAAGAAAGAAAGGAAGAATGCCAGCCCCAACTTCAGGCTTCTGACTATCTAAGTGAAGTATTACAAGAATGGAAAAACAAATACCACAAGTACTCACTATTAAATTGGAACTAAGTGATTAACACCCATGGGCATATGGTAGTAAAACTCAAGAGAAACCAAGGAGGTGGGGCGGGGGGAGGGGTAAATTCACACCTAACCGGTACAATGCACACTGAGAACTTTGACTCAAACTACACAAAACCAAAGCATGTAACCAAAACAACTGTACCCCTGTAATATTCTAAAATTTTAAAATTAAAAAAACATGTTGCTGCAAGACACCCAATTCGTGGGGATTTGTTACAGCAGCCGCAGGAAACCAACAGAATTGGCAAAGGTCAGAGATTCCAAGAAATCTGATTCTTGGGCCAATGTAGAGGTTGGTACAGATGTAAATATCAACTGCTTAATGTCACAGTGTCACTAGCTAAAGAGTAAGAGTCATGGGGGGCAAGAAGCATGTGGTCACACGTCTCCCTGTCCCCAAATCTCCCATCACTTCTAAGTAAGATCCCCACCAAAAAGCACATACAAAAAAGATTCTCCAAAAAGGGAGATCTGGGCCACTGGAGATGGAAACAAACTATCTACCACAGCCTGGCTCATAGAAAGCACTTAGTTAATAGGTGTTGCAGGAAAGGGAGGAGGGAGGGCGACTGGCAGGATCTCACCTAATGTGCACAATGTGAGGGTGTTCAACACGCTCCCTGGGTGAAGGGCTCAACTACAACTTGAACTTTACCTTAGAATTTAAAATAATGTAACCTAAACATCTACCCTCATATTAATCTGAAATTTTTTAAAAGGTGTTGCAAAGGATGAAAAGAAAGAATGTATCAGTTTCCTTAACTATAAAAGGAAGTGGTCAGTTAGAGGGACCTCTCAGACACCCGTCCCAGGCTTCCTGGGAGCCAGTGCCCGCCCAGATGGTGCTAGACTCCTGCAGCTCACGCCAATCTCCCCTCTCCCTCGATGTCCAGAGAGCTGCTCAACGTTTAACTCTGATTACATACTGTTCTTACATCTTAGAACAGAAGTTTGATTGTTAATAGGAATAAGTTGGGATTTTTTATAACTTAATTCAAAGCCAGTTCCTTGATGGCAGAAACTGCCTCTCATATCTCCATGTACTAGGGCTCCTCCCCCAAAAAGTATACACCAGTGGTACTCAAGCAGTGCCCTTGACTCCAGGATAAGTGGGCAGCCACACATTCCCACTGGGGCAGATTAGATCACAGGACCCATCCACAGATGCATCCCTGGGGCTGGGGCTGGGCCCGTGACACCCATTGATTGGATATCCTAACCAAGGGAGATCTAACACGTGTAAGTAATTATAAGCTAATAAAAATCTACAGAATTAACCATAATGTTTTGCTCTCCATTTCTTTCAAAGAAGTTTTTGAAAATGTGATTTGATTTGGGACTCAATTTCTAGAGACTTCATTTTAGCTTTAAAAAGTCCCTGTGTATTAAATAGTTCACAGAGAGATAAACAAACAAAAAAAATCCACTTGACCAAAATATATATGAGGGATGAGGATGAGGCTGGGAGAAGGAAAACAGATGTCAGGCCCATCCCAATGCCCAGCCTCTGCCAGCTGCCTCTTCCTCCCCATGCTTGCCATGGTGGATACCACCAGCCTGGGCTCCACCCCAGAGCTCAGGACTCAGTCTACAGCCCACTGAGGCTTACTGAACATATGCCATGTGACAGCACTGGTCTCAGACAGACTGAAGATGGCAATGGTGGATGAAGCTTATTGAAAGAGACAGACATTCAACAGATCACAATTACAGCAGGTGGAAAGTCAGAGGAGGAAACGTCACCATGGACGTCACATGGGGGCTCAAAGACGAAGCAGGAAACAGCGTGGAAGAGCTTCCCAGATGCAGGAAAAGGCATGCACAGAGGCTCAGAGGCAGCGAGGAGACCTGGGTATTTAAAAGACTGGAACAAGGCTGGTATGGCTGGAACCAAGTGAACCACGACAGACTGGAAAATGAAAAGTCTATAAAGAGACTGGGAAAGAAGACTCATCAGCTATGTTAGGGGTGTGGACCAAGTCCAGCAGTGTCCAGACAGCTCCAGGCTTAAAGTTGCGGATGGAACATTGGGTTAACCACACTGCTTCTCTGAGCTCAAAAGAATTTCCCTCATCTCTCCATTAGAACCTCCCCTTTTCTACAAGTCCTAGCCCCAGTTGCTATAAGTGGGTATACCTTGGTCTCTGTGCCTGAATTGTCACCCTCTTCCAACCCATAGGCCCCTATTGCTTCCTGTCTCCTCTACAGCAGTCTCCCCTGAGGGAAGGATATCTACAGTCATGCATACTGGGAGGCTGGGCATCCAGGGAAGAGGAGAATTGAGACCTGTCTAAGGAAACCACCCATCATCCTAGGGAGTGACTGGTTTAGGGGTGGGCAGCTAAGAGATAAGGAAACCCAGGCCACGGATTATAAAGGAAAATACACTTCAGGGCTTTGATTGACCTGTGTTCTAGAACAAAAGCAAAAGCATATATGAAGCATGATTTTCAAACCTTTTTGATCACAACCTACAGTAAGAAATAAATCTGACATCACAATCCAGGATGCATATATGAGATGCATACATAACATCATAAAACAGTAATTATTCTTTCTAAGTGTGGTAACCCCTATTTTTTCTTTAGCTCTTCCTCTTTTATGTTTCATGCTGGCTGCATCCAAATACATTGATTTCATGGCCCTCTAACTGGGGTTGAGCCACATTTTGAAAAACCCAGGGATAGAGACCAGCCAATGCACATTCATATTCTCTCTCTAAGACAGCGTTTTGCAACCTTTTTTATCTCACAGCACCCTTGAACCTATAAGCATAAACTGCAGCACGCTTAAACTATATTGATTAAAAAAAGTAAAAATAAAAAAAATACTTACTGTACTTTGAACTTTATTCATAAATTTAATTAATGATATTTAAAAATTTCTGCAGCACACCTAAGATGATCCTCTGGTGGCACACAGGTTGAAAATCAGGGCTCTAAGGAGACTTCTAAAGAGAACAGGATAGGCCAGCATGGATAGCCGCCTTAACAGCACCAAGAGCTTCTTGGTATTTGCCCAGAATGATAAACAGTTTGCCTCAAAAGGTTTTGCTGTGCTTTTCCAAGAACTACATTCTAGCAGAGAAACTATTGCCTCTTATGGTAACTGAAGTAGCAATAACATCTCGCTGCCCTCCAGCATGGCAATCTTAAAGACGGATCTCACACACATGCACATACACATACACACACACCTCAAAACTGTCACGGGGCAGTTATCTATTATCTTCTGGTTAGTTTTTGTTTAGTTGGTTGGTTTTTGGCTTGGTCATGTGTCTCATCCAACATTTATGGCTATGAGTTAATTTCTGGACAAGTTGGAGCATGGACTTTCTTTTAAGACCACAGAAAATAAATGATAACTAAGAATCCCTAATATATCTTGGAAGGAAGGGAAGAAATGTAGGGTCAACCTGCCCTTTCCCATAAAGAAGACCTGTACCATCTCTAGGAAAGAACAAGTGGTTCTGTATTTGACTCAAGTAAGGCAACCCCTTCTGGAATTTACAATTGGGTTCTCAATTAAATTTCAGCAGAAACTTAGTGGTTATGAAGTAGTCCCAAAATGTACCTCTTGATGAGAAGAAATATCACGGCCCCCAAAGTCCTCTCTGTCCTCTCCCACCCAAAAGAAATCTCAATAATCAAACCATCATACCAAGGAGAATAGGTTGTATTGACATTTGGGGACAAATAATTCTTGGTTGTGGGGACCTGCCTATGCATGGTAGAGTATGCAGTAGCATTAACAACCTCTAACTACTAGATTCTGGCAGCAATCTCTCCCACTAAGTACCCCAACCTCCAGTTATGACAACCAGAAGTGTCTCCAGACATTGTCAGATGTCCTGTGGGGGCAAAATTCACCCATAGTTGAGAATCACGGCTGTAGGAGAACCTCTCAAATAGTGACTCCTTCAAACTATAGCAAGGCATTATAGCCTGATTAAAGGCAATGAAATGTGTTTTACAACCCTGCGCTATCTGCCCTGGGAGGAAATATAACCCCTCTTTCTGCCCAACTTGTCTCCAAAAGAAGCCTTAATCCAGAAGAATTGTATCCTCAAATGATGCCAGAAGAAGAAGACAGAAATACACAAAGAAGGGTTTTGTTTCCTCAACTCTAGTATAATAGAAATAAAGGTCAAGTTCCTACCAGAACCCTACTAAAGTTTCTTTCTCTTTTCTGAGAAACACCTTGATTATTCACTCAGATACTTCAAGGAGAAATGTCAAGAGATGGGGAGAAACTCTACAACTGTCATTCAGGTCTAGGTGACAATGATGAAAATAAAAATACTTCATTGTATTAGGTTGCAGTCCCACCAGCAGTGTAAAAGTGTTCCCTCCTCTTCACATCCATGCCAGCATCTGCAGTTTTGAGATTTTGTGATGTGGGCCATTCTTGCTAGGGTTAGATAATATCTCAGGGTGGTTTTGATTTGCATTTCTCTAATAATTAGGGACAATGAGCATTTTTTTCATAGGTTTGCTAGCCATTCGTCTATCTTCTTTAGAGAAGGTTCTATTCATCTCTCTTGCCCATTGATATATGAGATTGTTGGCTTTTCTCATGTGAATTAATTTGAGTTCTCTACAGATCCTAGTTATCAAGCTTTTGTCTAATTCAAAATATGCAAATATCCATTCTCATTGTGTAGGTTGTCTATTTACCTTGGTTTTTGTCTCCTTAGCTGTACAGAAGTTTTTCAGTTTAATTAAGTCCCATTTGTTTATTTTTGTTGTTGCAATTGCCACACAAGTCCTCTTCATAAAATCTTTGCCCAGGCCAATATCATCACATGTCTTTCCTATGCTTTCTTTGAGCATTTTTATCATTTCATGCCTTAAATTTAAGTCTTTTACCCATCTTGAATCAATTTTTGTGAGTGGAGAAAAGTGCAGGTCCAGTTTCAGTCTTTTACACGTGGATATCCAGTTCTCCCAGCAGCATTTATTAAATAGGGATTCTTTCCCCCAGTGTATGTTTTTGTTTGGTTTATCAAAGATTAGGTGGTTACAGGTTGGTTTCATATCCTGATTTTCTATTCAATTCCAAATGTCTATGTCTCTATTTTTGTGCCAGTACCATGCTGTTTTCACCATTATGGCCTTGTAGTACAGCCTAAAGTCTGGTGCTGTAGGGCATCTATGCTGATGTCCCCAGCTTTGTTTTTATTACTAAGAACTGCCTTAGCTATACGGGGTTTTTTTCTGGTTCCATACAAAATGAAGAATTATTTTCTCTAAGTCTTGAAAGTATGATGTTGGTATTTTAACAGGGATGGCATACTGGGCATCTACCCAAAAGGAAAAAAATCCTTTTATCGTAAGCACACTTGCACGGGACTGTTTATCGCAGCTTAATTTACAATCTCCAAAAAGTGGAAACAGCCTAAATGCCCCCCAACCCAGGAATGGATTAACAAGCTGTGGCATATGTATACCATGGAATACTGTTCAGCCATTAAAAAAGATGGAGACTTTTGTATTAACCTGGATGGAAGTGGAACACATTGTTCTTAGTAAAGCATCACAAGAATGAAGGAGCATGAATCCTGTGTACTCAATTCTCATATGAGGATAATTAATGACCTAGTACATGGTCATTAATGGACCATGGGGGAAGGGGAGAGCAGAGAGAGAGGGAAGGAGGGAGGGGGCTGGGGGAAAGGAAGAGCAGAAAGAGAGAAGGAGGGGGTAGGTGGGGGTCTCGGTATGTGACACACCTTTTGGGGTCAAGACATAATTATAAGAGAGACTTTACCTAACAAATGCAATCAGTGTAATCTGGTTTCTTGTACCCTCAATGAATCCCCAACAATAAAAAATAATAATAAAATATACTTCATTGTTATTTCATAGTTTACATAGCCCTGTTCCATACAGGTACCACTCTCTCTACTTTATGAGCTTGAGAATTAAGGCTGGCTAGCCCAAGGTCACCAAGATAGTAATTAAATGGTCAACTGAGTCTCAAACTCAGAAAGTTAGATTCCAAATTTGGAGTGCTTTCAGTAGCTACAAAAAGCTAGAAATACATCCCCAAGACAGGCATACCTGACAAATGCTTTCTCGGGACAACCACAGAGTTGCCTCTCTGCAAGGCCTTGTGGTGTCCGATGATTGCAATATCAAACGCATGTTACCGAAAGTGTGCTTCAGAGAATTGGCAAAAAAGGAGAATTGCTCGAGAGGGAAATCCTGCATTATAAGAACTCACTAAGATAAATACATGTTCTTTCAGTTGTTTTCCTAGTAGCGGTGAGGGATTTCTGTTGATCCACCACCCACACACTTGCTCTCCCCAGGTCCTCCTAAGGACCAGGGATAAGCATTGTGAGATGACTAGTCAGGGACAGAGCAGGACCTAGCCAAGGAAAAGAATTCAGCTAATTATCTGAGTGAGGGCCAGGTCTCCAACACTGCCCTTGTTATCAAGCTGCACAAATGAACGCCAGTATTAGATTCCAGAGCCCAGCTGTGTCATCCAGCACTGCCCATACAGACTGCCTACCTGGTGTTTGTATAGCCAGTCTCCTCCTTCAACAAGGATACCACATAGCTACAGGTCTTCCCTAAAATTACAATGTTCTGGCACAGTTGGCACCAGTTACCAGGCACAAGCTCCTTCCCGGGGATGTTTGCACTTAGGACCAACAGAGTTTGGTTGATTTCTTCTGAAGCAGCTGAGGACATAAAATAAAAGGTACAGACCTGTGGCTGTCCGTGTTTTCTCACACAAAAGAAAGATGACCACAGTGAGCTTGAGTTAAAGGACTTAAGGTGACCCCACAGAGGCGAGAGGGAATAAAGAAAGAAGGGGTTCATCTGCAGTTGAGCCCTGTTCCTGTGGTTCTGACCGCCCAGCCATTCCCTGAGGCTTCCTGCAGCATGGTGGTTCTCTAAGACATCCCTTCCCTGAGAAGCCCTTCCCCGCTCAAACTAGTCCAAGTTAAGTTTCTGTCACTCACAATAATCCATTCATCTATTCTTTTCTTTTCTGAGACACAGTCTCACTATGTTGCCCTAGGTAGAGTACTGTGGCGTCATAGCTCACAGCAATCTCAAACTCTTGGGCTTAAGAGATTTTCTTGCCTCAGTCTCCCAAGTAGCTGGGACTACATGCCTACAGGCACCTGCCACAATGCCCGGCTATTTTTTTTTTTCTTTAGAGACAGTGTCTCACTCTTGCTCAGGTGGTTTCAAACTCCTAAGCTCAAATAATCCACCTGCCTTGGCCTCCCAAAGTGCTAGGATTACAGGTTGTGTGAGCCACCATGCCCAGCCTACCACTCGCCTATTTTATCTTGATCAGTAGTTCTTAATCTTCCTAATGCCGTGACCCCTTAATACAGTTTCTGTGGGTCACAACCCACAGGTTGAGAACCTCTGATCTAGATAATACCATGTAGATCAGTGGTTCTCAACTTCCTAATGCTACAGCCCTTTAATACAGTTCCTGTGGGTCACAACCCACAGGTTGAGACTGCTGATATAGATAAAAAACCAAAGTGAAAGTTGAGTTGTTAACTTCTTCTCTTTCTGTTTTCTTGACGAAGGCTTGCAATGCTATAAATATCTCTCTTAGGACTGCCTTTGTGGTATCCCAGAGGTTCTGGTAACTCGTATCTTCGTTATCATTTTGTTCCAAAAAATTTGGTAATTTCCTTCTTGATCTCGTCTCTGACCCACCTATCATTCAGCATAAGGTTACTTAGCTTCCATGTTTTTGTATGAGCCTGCACATTCCTATTACTGAGTTCAACTTTTATTCCATGATGGTCTGAGAGGACGCAAGGAATAATTTCTATTCTTTTAAATTTGCTGAGGTTAGACTTGTGACCTAAGATGTGGTCGATTTTGGAGTATGTTCCATGGGCCAATGAGAAAAATGTGTATTCAGTTTTGTTAGGATGAAATATTCTGTAGATGTCCATTAAATCCAAATGCTGAATGGTTAAGTTTAAATCTAAAATTTCTTTGCTAAGCTTCTTGCTGGAGGATCTATCCAACACTGCCAAAGGAGTATTAAAATCTCCAACTATGACGGAGGTGGGAGAAATCAAGTTGCTCATGCCTATTAGAGTATCTCTTACAAATTGAAGTGCATTCTAGTTGGGTGCATAAATATTGATGATTAAAATCTCATCATATTGAGTATTACCCTTAATAAATATAAAGTGCCCATCTTTATCCTGCTTATTTTTGTTGGTTTAAAGCCTACTGTATCTGCAAATAAAATTGCAACACCTGCTTTTTTCTGCTTTCCATTATCCTGGAATATAGATGACTATCCCTTCACCCTGAGTTTATATTTGTCTTTTAGGGTAAGATGGGATTCTTCTATGCAACAGATATGCATAGAAGAAGAACTATGTCTGAGTTTTTGTATCCAGTCAGCCAGCCTGTGCCTCTTTAGAGGACAATTTAAGCCATTCACATTGATTGAGATTACTGATAAACCGGGTATAATTTTGGTAATTGAGTTTTTTTTGAATGTCCAGTGGACATCTTTAATCCTTTCGCCACTGTGGAAGTTGGAATTTGATCAAAATTTTCTGTGTGAGTTTTCTTATGTGGTGGAGGATTACGCTGGTTATTATGGACGATAGGTCTGAGAATATCCTGAAGGGCTGGTTTCAAGCAACTGGAAAAGGAAGAACACTCCAATCCAAAACCCAGCAGAAGAAAAGAAATAACCAAAATTAGAGCAGAATTAAATGAAATTGAAAACAAAAGGATTATACAACAGATCAATAAATCAAAAAGATGGTTTTTTGAAAAGGCCAATAGGCTCAGTGCCTGTGGCTCAAGTGGCGAAGGCGCCAGCCACATACACCTAAGGTGGAGGGTTTGAATCCAGCCCGGGTCAGCCAAACAACAATGATAGCTGCAAATAAAAAAAAAAAAAGCCAGGCATTATGGCAGGTGCCTGTGGTCCCAGCTACTTGGGAGGCAAAGGCAGAAAACTCTCTTGAGCCCAGGAGTTGGAGGTTGCTATGAGCTATGCCACAGCACTCTACCCAGGGAGATAGCTTGAGGGTCTGTCTCAAAAACAAAAAAAAAGAAAAGATCAATAAGATAGATAAAACTTTGGCCAACCTAACCAAGAAAAAAAGAGTAAAATCGCTAATTTCATCAATCAGAAATGGTAAAGATAAAATAACAACAGACCCTTTAGAAATTCAAACACTCCTGAATGAATATTACAAGAAACTGTACTCTCAGAAATATAAAAATCTGAAGGAAATTGACCAATACTTGAAAGCACACTACCTT
>NW_003852411.1:12247987-12291459 GCF_000181295.1 Otolemur garnettii
CATCACATACACAAATTAAAAAACAAAGACCATATGATTCTCTCAATTGATGCAGAAAAAGCTTTTGATAATATCCAGCATCCTTTCATGATCAGAACACTTAAGAAAATTGGCATAGAAGGGACATTTCTCAAAATGATAGAGGCCATCTACAGCAAACACACAGCCAATATCATACTGAATGGAGTTAAATTGAAATTATTTCCACTCAGATCAGGAACCAGGCAAGGTTGCCCATTGTCTCCATTGCTCTTTAACATTGTAAGGGAAGTTTTAGCCATTGCAATTAGGGAAAAGAAGGCAATCAAGGGTATTCATATAGGATCAGAAGAGATTAAACTTTCACTCTTCACAGATGACATGATCGTATACCTGGAAAATACCAAGGATTCTACTACAAAATTCATAGAAGTGATCAAGGAATATAGCAGTGTCTCAGGTTACAAAATCAACACTCATAAATCGGTAGCCTTTATATATACCAACATGAACCTTTGGCCCACCAAGGTTTAAGGAAATAAATTATTTCCATAACATAAAAGTGCAAGGTGAAGCAGCAAGTGCTGACATAATAGAACCTGCAGTTGTCTAGAAGATCCAGCTAAGATAACTGATGATGGTGGCTACACTAACAGATATTCAATGTAGATGAAACGGCCTTATATTGGAAGGAGATGCCAAGCTAGACTTTCATAGCTAGAGAGAGGAAATCAATTCCTGGCTTCAAAGTGTCAAAGGACAGGCTGACTGTCTTGTGAGGGGCTACTGCAGCTGGTGACTAAGTTAAAGCCAATGCCCATTCACCATGCCAGCAATCCTAAGGCCTTTAAGAGTTATGCTAAATCTGCTCCATCTGGGCTTTTTAAGTGGAACAACAAAGCCTGGACTAGAGCACATCTGCTTATAGCATGGTTTACTGAATGGTTTAAGCCCCCTGCTGAGACCTACTGATCAGAAAAAAAGATTCTTTTCAAATTTATTACTATTCACTGGTAATGCACCTGGTCACCCAAGACCTTGGAGATATACAAAGAAATTAACATTGTTTTCTTGCCTGCTAACATACCATCCATTCTGTAGCCCCTGGATGGAGGATTAATAGTGTAAGGTGCTAGCTACTGTAGACAGTGATTCCTTTGGTGGATGTAGGCAAAATAAATAGAAAACCTTCTGGAAAGGATTCATCATTCTAGATGCCATTAAGAACATTCACGATTCAAAAGAAGAGGTGGGGGGGGGAGCAGGAGGGAGGAGGGTATTTGGTGGGACCTCACCTAATGTGCCCAATGCAATGGTACATTTCAAAACTATTAAGAGTATAAATGTCTTAGCACAACAAATAAGTAAGTGAGGTAATGGCTATGTTAATCAGTTTGATGTAAGCATTCCACATTGTATATCAAATCAGCACACTATAAATGCATTAATATGCAGCTATGATTTCATAAAATATAAATAATAAATAAAACAATATTTTATTTTGAAGAATATCAAAATATCAACTATCATGTGTAGATATACAGAAATACAATAAAAATTTAAGAATCCTATAATTATAAATCAAGAGATGAATGGTAAATGTTTTTAAAATTCTTCACTGACTGAAAGAAAGTACAATAATTGTGTATGTATGCTTATGTGGCATACGTATACCTATTAATCCATCAAACTAAGGCAAAGTGACAGAGAAAAAGCAGGCAGAAAAGTGGGACAAAATACACATACTTAATAAAGGAGTGCATTTAAACTACATATACTAAAAATTATTTTACAGGAAAATGAGCCAAATGCTTAATTTGAAAGACAAAAATTCTTGGCCTAAATTAAAAAATAAAGCCAAGTGCAGGAGATTTAAAAGAAAATAACATACACAGAAGTTTAGAAGAAAATGATTTCATCTCTCATGGATGACCTTGAGGGGTTCAAGACTCCACGGAGGAAACAGCTACAGATGGAGAGGAAATAGGAGCAAAACCAGAATTAACAGGAGAAACTAAGTATGTGACTAAGTTGGGGAAATCTTACACAAGTTTAACAGAAGAGTTGCTTCCTATGGATGAGCAAACAAAGTGGTTTACGCAGATGGAAACTACTCCTGCCGAAGATGCTATGAACCTGTTAAAATGACAGTAAAGAATTTAGAATATTACATGAAATTAGTTAATAAGGCAGCAGGAGGGCTTAAGAGGATTGACTGTGATTTCGAAGGCAGTTCTACTGTGGGTAAAATAATATCAAACAGCATCATAGGCTCCAGAGAAATCTTTTGTGAAAGGAAGAGTCACTGGATGCGGCAAACTTCATTGTTGTCTTATTTTAAGAAATAGCCACAGCTACCCCAGCCTTCAGCAAACAGCACCCTGATCAGTCAGCAGCCATCAGCGTCAAGGCGAGAGCCTCCCCCAGCAAAAAGATAACTACACGCTGAAGGCTTAGAATAATCATCAGCAGTGCTTCGCCACAAAGCACTTTTTAATTAAGACATACACACTGTGTTTTCATACATAGTGCTTCTGTACACTTGATAGGCTACTGTATATTTATATTTAAACATAACTTTTATACACACTAGGATGAAAGAATTCATGTGACTCACTTTATTGGATTATTTGCTTCATTGCAGGGGTGGGAACCTGAACCCACAATATCTCTGAGGTGTGCCTATACATGTAAAATAAGGAGAAACTCAGAACTAGGCCCCTGGCATGGAGTCAACATACCAATTAGAGAATGTGCTGCTTTTTTCTTGGTATCATCTTAGTAAGTGGCTTAATTCCTAAGATAATGAAACAATGCTCCCTCATTAGCTTCTGAAAGAGTATAATTCTGAAATCAGACTTGTTCTTAATCTTCGAGAGAGCCAGCGTCATCTTCCCAACACATGAAATTCTGATGAGTGTGTTAACTCTGGGAGGGCAGTTGATCAAAAAATTCCTGCAAAGTAGGAGGGGAAAAAAACCCTAACGTAGTGTTATAGGGGGTAAAGAGGCTTTTTTATTTATTTGGTTTTTGACAGTCTGAGAAACAACTGACTCAAAAGAATCTGTTTCAGTTTATAAAACCTCCTCAAATCCATGACTCTTTCAGATAAATCACAGATCCATAAATTTTAGAAAAACACATATCTGTCCATTGTTCTGCTTTCCTAGTTCTGCCTACCATGCCTAAGAGATTGATCCTCCTGACAAGCATATGCCACCCATCTTCTAGCATGACAAGTATTAAAAAAATATACCCAGACAATTTCCCATACTTGGAGAGAAGACAACCCTACAATTACAGGGTTTGATGCAGAGGCAGCCATAGAGCTGTTATAAAATATCAACTGCCTGTACAGCCCCCAAGTAAACTAGGCTATTTGTCAGAGAAAACAAAATGCTTTTTACTTCTTAGAGTCATTAAACCAAAATGCATTCTAGGACTTCTGAGTCATATTGTCTCCAATACCGTCTATTTGGAATACAATTAAATACAAGCCATTTTAATAATTAAAAAGAATTGTGCCTATATACAGGAACGGTTTGTTTCCCAAATCTATTTGATAGAGACATGTGGGCACAAAGTGGTCTGAATTGTACTTCCATTGTCAATAAATAAAATGGTGAGTTGTTGAAGGAATCAAGAGGTTACTGTCACGACAGGAAAATAAAGTGGCACAGCCATTTTCTCAGAAAAGAATGTCAAAAAACACCTATTTCTATAAAGGGACAATCCAGGGCATTTATACACCAAGGCATCTAGAGAAAAAGAGTGGTGCCCCCTAGAACCATGTCCAAGTTTAACTTGAGAGCAGAGATCTTTCTCTTCAGCTCTGAAGTTATTTTTACCTTGCCAGCTATGCAAATTAGCTCTTGGCCTCTGAGCATGAAAGAAACCAGGCTGACACCAAGTTAATATTTTATGAAAATGTTGTAAACTGCCAACCCTGACACTGAGCTTCACAGACTCTAGAACTGACCCTGTGTAGACAGAACCCTGGCAAATTTCTGTATCAATCTAGTACCAAAAAAGGCAAGGTGCAGACAATTCACAAAAGAAGAAATAGGCTATTTAATAATTACACAACAAAAGGTCCATAGTTTCATTGAGAAGAAAAAATTCAAATTAAGACAACACAATTGCCTATTCCGCCTATCAAATAGCCACAGCGAGGAAGACCGTAAATTGGTGCAAGCATTGTGACAAGCTCTTAGATACGGAGTCTATAAGGATATTGATGACGTTCAGTCTCTTTGACCCAGTAGTTTTAGCAAACTACTTTAAGTACATACTCCAAAATGAGGGCAAATTGTTACATACAATGTTGTTCATAGCAGCATTATTTATACTGATAAGAAAATTAAAAATCACCTACAACTATAATAAAACGAACAACCCAATTTAAAAATGGCCACAAAAAGTGAGCAGTCACTTCGGCAAGGAAAGATGTGGACAGTAAACAAGAACATGGAAAAATACAACATTATTAACCATTATGGAAATGCAAATTACAGCTTCAATTGTTATTACTGCACCCCTATTAGACAGCTAAAACAAAAACAAAACAAAACAATGAAAAGCCCAACATTATCGAATGCTTTTAAGAATGTGGAGCAACTGGAACTCTCATAGATTGCTGATGAGGATGAAAAACAGCATATTCCAAAACTATTCTGGAAAAACAGTGTGGTAGCTCCTTATGGAGTTGCACATACACCTAATCATTTAACCCAGCAATGAACAGTTAATTTATCACAGCTATGTCCATAATTGCCCCAAACTGAAACCAATACAGATGTTCCTCAGTTGATAAACAAACAAGTTGTGATACATCTGTACAAGTGAGTATCAGGTAGCAATAAAAAGAAATGAACCACGTAGTAGTGGTCAATGCAATAACCCAGATGAATCTCAAAGGCATGCTGCTGCATGCATGAAGCCGGAAAGGCTACTGCCATCTCTATCTATGTGGCATTCTAGAAAAGGCAAAACTATAAAAACAAACAAATCAATGGTTGTTAGGGGCTGGGAATGGGGAGAGAGTATTAAATAGAAAAGGACTTATGGGAACTTTGGGGGTGTATTTTATATCTTGATTATGGTACTAGCTAGCTAACTATACATTTTTCAAAACACACAGAGTTGTGGGCAGCGCCTGTGGTTCAGTGTGTAGGGCACTGGCCTTATATGCCGAGGGTGGCGGGTTCAAACCCAGCCCCAGCCAAACTGCAATGAAAAATAGCCAGGCACTGTGGCGGGTGCCTGTAGTCCTAGCTACACAGGAGGCTGAGGCAGGAGAATCACCTAAGCCCAGGAGTTGGAGGTTGCTGTGAGCTGCGACACCACAGCATTCTACCGAGGGTGACAAAGTGAGACTCTATATCTAAGAACAAAAAAACCCATAGAGTTGTATATTTAAAAAAGATGGATTTTACTGTATGCAAAACTATACCCTATTAAACTTGACTTCATAAAAGATCACAATCCTTCATTTTTTTTAATTGTGGTAAAATACATATAACAGAAAATTTACCATTTTAAACTTTCTTTATTGTAGAGTTCTGTGGCATTAATGAAATACACTCACACTGTTATATAACCATTACCACCATCTGTCCCCAGAACTCCATCTTCCCCAGCTGCAACTCTGTACTATTAAACAATAGCTCCCCCTCCTGCCAACCCCCCTCTCTAATTTCGGTTTCTATGAATTTGACAAACTTAAGTACTTATCATAAATGGAATCATACAATATTTGTCCTTTTATGCCTCACTTATTTCACATAGCATGATGTCTTCAAGGTTTATCCCTGTGTGGCACCTATCAGGACTGCCCTCCTTTTTTAAGGCTGAATACTATTCCACTGAGTGTGCAGACCTCATTTTGTTCATCCAGCCATCCCTCCATAGATGCTTAGGTTGCTTCCACATTTGGGCTGTTGTGAGTAATGCTGCTGTGAACGTGGGTAAACACATCTGTTCAAGTCCTTGCTTTCACTTCCTTGGGGTAGACATCAATAAGCAGAACCGCCAAATGATACAGTAATTCTATGTTTAATTTTTTGAGGACCCACCATACAAAGAGGCCTCAGAGCAGATTATCTTTAACCTTTTTGGCACCCGAGACAATTTTTCCACAGACGGGGAATGGAGGGTGGGCATAAGATTCTTAAATGGAGCACTCAACACTCCCCCCCGCCCATGTGCAGTTTACAGTAGGGTTTGTGCTCCCACGAGAATCTAATGCTGCAGCTCATCTAACAGGAGGTGGCGCTCAGGTGATGATCTCTGTAATGTGGAGCAGGTGTAAATATAGATGAAACTTCGATTGCTGGCCCACTGCTCACCTCCTAACAGGCCACAAACCTGTACTGGCCCAGGGTAGGAACAGCATCCTTAGAACTTTAATAATAAGGGAATAGTTGAGGATAGCACAGCGCACCCAGAGCAGTGTCATATAGCCTTTTAAATGCTATTTCTGTAGAACTTTTTTTTTTTGAGACAGAGTCTCACTTTATTGTCTTCAGTAGAGTGCTATGTCATCACAGCTCACAGCAACCTCAAACTCTTGGGCTCAAGCAATTATCTTGTCTCAGCCTCCCAAGAAGCTGGGACTACAGGTACTCACCACAACGCCCAGCTATTTTTTAAGGTCTCGCCCTTGTTCAGTCTGATCTCGAACCTGCGAACTCAGGCAATACACCTGCGTCAGCCTCCCAGAGTGCTAGGACTGCAGGCGTGAGCCACTGTGCCTGGCCTTCTGCAGAACTTTTAATAACGTGGAATAAGGCTTCGCAGAGCCTTAAGAGGACAAGCAGTATAATTTTAAGGAAAAAAATATTTTACCTACAATATAAATTCAAAAGTACAAAACATATAAAAAAGCAAAAAAAGACTAGAAAGAAATACACCAAAATGGTAATAGTGATTATCTTTAGGTGGGCAGATTATAGGTTCTTTGTATTTTCATTGTGCTTATCTATGGTTTCCAGATTTTTTCTTCTTGCATCAGAAAAACTAATTTTGGTTTTTAAAAAGGCAAGTCTTCTTGTGGCATCTCCCTCACTTTCTGAAGTTGGTGACAGACACAGTAACTCATCTGCTGTTCACAAAAGTCCCTCTTTGTGGACTGAATGGTGAGTTACATTCATATCAAGAACTACAGTACCGCATTTCCCTGAAAATAGGACCTACCCCCAAAATAAGCCCTAGCAGGATTTCTATGCATTTGTTAAATATAAGCCCTACCCCATAATAAGACCTAGTGATCTGCATAGCCATGCCCTGCATTTCCACGCGGAGTGGTAAGGAAGACTGGAATACCTTTTATCTGCCACAGCTCCTTTTCTCCAAGCCGTTAGCACTTGCGCGGGTGTGCAGGTGGTAACCGCGGTTACAGGCATCCTATTGCACACATGCCAATGGCTAGGGGAAAGGAGTTCACGCATCACTGGCGCCAGCCCTACCAACAAGGTTGGCTCCCCCTGTCAGGTTCCAGAAGAAGATGACTTAACTGTATTTGAATAGATGTAGATTGTTGTATTATACTTAATAAAAATAAGACATCCCCTGAAAATAAGCCCTAGTGTGTCTTCTTGAGAAAAAAATAAATATAACACAGTGTCTTATTTTTGGGGAAACACAATACATTTTTTGGTTGCTAAATTTTAAATATGACTAAAGTTCAACAAATACAGAAACAAAAGTCCCTGATAGGATGGTGCCTGTGGCTTAGTGGGTAGGGCACCAGCCCCATATACCAAGGGTGGTGGGTTCGAACCTGGCCTCGGCCAAACTGCAACAAAAATATAGCCAGGCATTGTGGTGGGCACCTGTAGTCCCAACTACTTGGGAGGCTGAGGCAAGAGAATTGCTTAAGCCCAGGAGTTGGAGGTTGCTGTGAGTTGCGACGCCACAGCATTCTACTGAGGGCAACAGTGTGAGACTCTGTCTCTAAAAAAAAAAGGCAAACACTGGCACTTTACTTAAAACAACAAGAACCTTCTAATACTCAGAGGTCTACTACAGGCAGTGGGTGGGGTTCTTCCTCATAAGCAGAGGAACCTTCCTCTGGTGCTCTGGATCTCACACCCTCTGCCACAGCATGCTGAGGCCCCTCTCCTGGTTTCCTTGGGTGTCCTCTCCACCCTCCTCACTTCACTGTCCAGCTTCTGAAGCTGGTACACACTGCACCCTCCACCTCTCAGCCCACTATCCCCCGGCTGCTGCCCTCATCACCGCATGAAAATGACTTTCACAGGGCATCCGTGGCCTACAGGTATTTGCTGCTACTCACCTGCTAGTACTTTATAATTCTGCAGAATTCGATGCTCTCTCTTCGAAATTCATCCTGAGTTACCCTTTCCCTGCTGGCTACTCCTCTTCCTCCACTCCCCTTTAACCCACATCTCCTAAGTTTCATACACGCCCCTCTCTCCTCTGCTATGTTTGTTCAAGCCACACACTCACCCTAAGTGACCTCATGGAAAGCAAGCTTCTAAAGATGGCTCAAAGCGAATTAGTCCCAGTCTTCACCTCCAGAACAGACCTCTCTCCTTGCATATCCAGTATCCCACCCCAGTGGGCACTTCCACTCTCCAGCAGCCCCTGTGGGGTTGGCTGCCTGCGTGAGCCCTGTGCAAGGCTCTGTTCACACAGTGCAGTGGATTTGCTGGCAGTGCTCCAGCTCTTCCTCACACCTGGGAGGGGACAACACCCACATTTGATCACTCTCTGTGATCAAGGCCTTACATGATGGGGACCCTGCCTCCCCTCTCAACCATCTCCCTCCACCATCCTCCCTGCTCTCTTCGATCCAGCCAAAACAGTCTCCTCTGTTTCTTGACTATTCCAGACTTTTGTCCATTTCAAAGGCTCTCACTGGTCCTTCAGTGTGGACTCTCCCAGCCCCGCATCTTTGCCTGGCTGTTTGTTCTTTGTCACTCAGGTCTCAACTCAAATGTTACCACTTCTGTCTTTCTCCAGAGACTGTCTCATAGTAACTGGTGGAGTTTTGTCTCTGTTAACAGGTCCATTTCTCTAGCCCCACTGCCAACCATCATTTTTCACAAGAACACCTAACAGTTTCTCCCTGCTGCCCTGCCCCCTCCTCCTATAACCTCATCTCCACAGCACTAATGGAACAATCTTCCTAAAATTCAAATCTGACACATGGTTTCCCATGTAAGATCCTCCAAGGCCCCATACTAGCTTTAGAATGATGCCATCATCTGGCCTCCACCTAGTCTTCTGCCCTCTTGCCATGCCTCCCCCATGCCAGTCTCCAGCCATCTAAACCCATTACAGCTCCTGACAGGTGCCACACTCACCTGTCAGCACCTTTCCAGGCAGCCCACCCTGGCTGGGAAGCACCTGCCCCTCCTAGATACTCCATTCGGCATGCACGTCCTTCAGGACACCTTCCCAAACCACCCTTCCCCTCAGTCTCCCCTTATAATTCAGTTTTCTTACTTGTTTCTCCCAACTAGATTAAGTTCTCTGAGGGCAATGTCTGTGCCATATTTCTAGTCCAGTATGAAGTAAAGTACTTGCCACATAGTAGGCACTTAATAAATGTACTGCAGGAAAGAGTTAACAGATGAACTTCATGTTGGAAACATCAAGCCCACACGCCAACCTGCTATCCAGCGTTCCTGGTCTACACATAACACAGCCTCTGTCTGCACTCGGCAGGGACGGGCTGCCCATCCCTGAACTCGAAACTACATAGTGACCCTCTCTTGGTGTAGTTTCAAGACAACATGGCCTTTAGGCATTCCAAGACGAGTGTCCTCTGCTCCTGGAATTATTCTCTTTTCCAGATTTGCATTTTTTATCCTTTTTTCATTTCCCTATAACTCACTCTTTAGACCAGTGATCTTCAACTGGTGTGCCACGGCCCACTGGGGTGCCGTGAGAGGACGGTAGGTGCACCACAAAAAAATTTAAAGATCATTTATTAAATTAGTTTCAAAAGATGTTCAAAACACAGTAAGTATATTCTTTTTTTACTCTTTTTTTTTTTTTTGATCAACATGATTTAAGTGTGGTGAGGAAGTTTAACTATAGGTTCAAGTGTGCCATGAGATAAAAAAGGTTGAATAACGCATGGACCAAATCCTGATTATTCTGGACCATTTTATCTGGAGCCACCCTTTGTATAGCTGGAGCTACGTTTGAAGAGCAAACACTGCAGAGGCTGTCTGGCCAGGTCTAAGTTTAAAGGTCAGAATTTTGTTCAGGGCCCTGAACTCCAGGAACAGTAGGATCAGAGTAAGGTGACCAGGTTTTAACATTGGTAAAGCGGGACACCATTGATGGGGGGGTGGGGGGTGGAGTTATAGGTGTGGGGAGTGTTCTTAATTAAAAATCTGGTCTATATGGAGCAACAAAAATTTTCATAGAATGCAAAAATAGTATTGTAATATATATAGTTTTAATTTCAACATAAGTACAATTTACAAATATAATACATTAAAAAAAATTATGTATAGGGCAGAACCTGTGGCAGGGGAGGGGGGAGCTTACATTATACTTTTCATTTCCAAATGAAGTTACATTAACCTCTTCATTCCCAAATGGAGTTACATTAACCTTTTCAGCAGCCGAAAATGGTATATTCCCTTCCCGTTGTCTGGCTGTTCCCTAGCTTGTGCATTCTTTCTAAAAATCAGGACTTTTTCAAAAAACGCCACGGGATGCAGGACAAATTGTTAAAAATTGGGACTGTCCTGCTAAAAGCGGGACGTCTGGTCACCTTAGCCCAGAGGCCTTGACATCTCACTTTCTCAATGTATCCCACAAGGTGCTGCTAAGCCAGCTCTGCCCCTCCTTCCACGTGGGGACCCTGCATGGCATTCAGCCTCAGCAGAGGGGACAACATAAGCGAAGCTGTGCTTTAGGAAGGCCGCCCAGCAGGGGCAGAGTGGACAGGAAGGGGAGAGGTGCCAGGCCAAGACAGAAGCAAGTTGTAGGTTATACCACAGCCCTGCTGCCAGGGCATGAGGCTCTGGACTCAGATGAACAGGAAGTTCATGGCCTCGGTCTCCCCAGAGCACTGGGCATGCTGACAGGATGTGTCTGCTCCACACTACTATCAGCAGAGGGATGGCTAACACGTTTTGAAATTGCCGGAAAGCATGGGGGCAGTCCCTAGACAGCACAGGGTGGTGGCAGGAAGATTAGACTTGCTGTGTCATTTTCCAGAGGGAAAAACTAAGGCTACATGGAAACCCAGGAGGTGCTCCTGAGTAACACGCAGAGGCCTCTTGGACAACCCTGTCTATGGATCCCTTCACATCTGTCACTTGCTCCTCTCTGTGCCCTTCCAAGCAACCTCGTAACTGACAACTTTGCAAGGCACTGTCAGACAAATAAGGCTTGCCAGGGACCAGCAGGCTGGGACTTCCAGCAGCCTGCAGTCAGGGTCACAAGGAGGAGAGCAACGGGAATGTGGATCCAGGTGCTCCCTGAGGTGACACCCAAATGCCCCCCAGCCCCTGTGAAGCCCCTTCTCCCTGTGTCCAGAAGGAGCAAGGAGGATTGTGCCTCAGTAACCCCTGTGTTCCTGCCATGTGACATTCCAAGCCTGCTGATCTCACCTTCTCTGACATACTGGAAAAACAGAACTGGGGGGGTGGGGTAACTAAAAATTCCGTGTGAACTCTAAGAAAGGCTGTGAACTAGCAAATTATCCTGGTTCTCCTTCCAACTCCCCCTTTACACCTCTTGGTAGCAGCAGCAGCCACAGTACCAAACACGTTTTGTCATCGCTCTAGTAATTAGGAACCTGGGCCCCTCAGAACTGGAAGCTTCAGCACTTCACCACCCCAGTGTGACCACAGTACCCCCTGCCCTAACTTCTTTCACCAGCCCCAGAGTGTGGCCTGAGGCCATGCACCCTGTAAGCAAATACAGTTTAGGAAGGAGTGGCCTTTCTCTGGGGAGAAGATTCTGGTGGGCATCTCAGGAAGGAACGCAGCCGAAGACCAGTGTGCAGGAGGCCCTCTGGTGATGGAGTGACCAGCAGAAAAGAGCTGCAGCCCACTCCCGCCTCCCCACAGTCCCTCTCTGAATCCTTTCAGCAGTGATTATGAAAAGTCCTTTCATACTGTGATTATGAAAAGAGCCTTAAGTTTTGCTTTCTTATTTATATTTTCTTTACATGAGGCTATTGTGGAGACCCCAGCAGGCAAGAGTGCCTTTTAGGAATACCTTGGGGGTAAACTGTGAGAGAATTCACTGTCCTGGGGTCCGCAGTATTTAGAGTAAACTCCTCATCTAGATGTACTGTGCCTTCCTCCCCAGGGGAGAAAGAGGTGTCCATGCCATGCTGACTCTTAGTGAAAAGACACCCTGGAGCACTCTGGCATATAAATGCATCTGAAGCCAGGAAACCCAGCCTGTGTCCTGACGACTGCAGCAGCGTGGGGACTGCAGTTTGGCTGCATCCTTAGGTGAAGTTGGACATGCAGTCACCCTCATGGGCTCAAGAAAGCTGGTGACAGCAGCTAGAGAACTAAGCACACACTGGTCACTCCAAAATCATTCTCTGGTCTAGGCCCGTGTTTCCATCAGTTTCAGAACACTTCATTCACCCCTTTAGACAGAGTTTAAAGATCAGGGGAGCCTTTCTCACTGTTTCCTGGGCCTCCTCCTCTTCACAAAGTTTAAGAAAGGCTGTGTTCTTCAGACTGGCAGGAGCCATACTTTAAGTGGAAAACAGTTCTCCCCTTCACTTATTCCTTCATTCATTCCTGCATGCACATATGTCTACATTATATTACATTTATGTAAACACATTATGTGTTTCCTGCCTCTTGGAGTTTATAATCTAGTGGACCATGTTTTCCAAGAGCCAAGACCAGGGATGGGTAGCTCCTAGCTCTGCAGGCTTCAGGCATCATGTTAAGTGCCGACCCATTTTCTTTCACCTTGGTTTTCCCAATGAGAAAATGGGACTGCTGGTGCCATAGTGGAGAAAGTTGGTTGATCTCTATGTGCAACCCTCCCTCCCTCAGTAACATCAGCAGACATGGCAGATGGCACCAGAGTAGCCTGCTGAGGTTGGGGGCAAGTCGAAAAACAAAGAAGAAAACAAAAATCAGTGAACATGTGCCCCCCCACCCAGGATCAATGTGGCCTGCTCCTTTAAGGCTTTCTGCTGATTTGGAGCAGGCAGAGAAGCTTTAGCCTGTACGAGAGACCTCTAAGAAGACACCCCTTCCTTTCTTGAGTCTGAAATTTCATTTCTTCCTCCTAAAGCACAATGCAATGGAGAAGAGTTGGTAGATCCCCCTTTCTGGGTCTAGTGACCAATATTCAGCCATACCTCTGAGTGTCTTGTAAATATAAAAAGTATAATAATACTGGGTCAAATATGTCTGCAGCTGTGAAGTCTGAGAAGCCCTTCAACATATACATTCTCCCATGTGAGCATCTCAGCAGCCCTAGAAATATTCTGCACAGGGATTCTTGTCTCCATCTGAAAGAGGAGGAGACTGATACTCAGAAGGTTGAGTGATTTCCTGTTGGCTTCATCAATAAAAAGCCACAGTAGAGGGCTTGCTTTGACAGCACATATACTAAAATTGGAACGACACAGAGAAGATTAGCATGGCCCCTGTGCAAGGATCACACGCAAATTCCTGAAGCATTCCATATTTTTTAAAAAAGCCACAGTAGAGCCAGACTTGGACCTGGCCTCTGGCTCCCAAGTTCAACACTCATGTAGAAGCACTGAGAGAGCATCCACGCTGGCAGCTTGTGAGAAACTGGGGATAAAACAGAGGCCTTAGAAATCTGAGCAAATGTCTTGATTTCCAAAAAGAAGAGTCTAGAACGATAACCAATGAGCTCACTGTCAATCCCAGAAAAATTCAACTGTAGATCAGTCTGTAACTGATAAGCAATGAGGAAGCAAGATGATTAAACAATGCCTGGGGCAAGCTTAGCTCAGTGCCTGGCACAAGGGAGGGCTCAGCAAATGAAAGACTGGTGCTACACTATTGCCATGGTTCCTTATTGTCAGAAATTAGCATGAGATGCCACAGACTAAACAGATCCATGCTGACCTTCTTTCTTTTTTACAACAGGGGTATTAGATGAAGAGATCAAAAAAATGCTAAAGATATGGTATCCCTGGATTTCAGCAGCCCCTCGACCAAGTCTCATATGCTACATTATCACAAATTATCTCACATTGTGAGATTGCGTACTCCTTAGCTAGTAAGAGTTCAAATACTAACTTTGCTATTGAGAGGCTATGTGACCGTGAGCAACTTACTTAACCTTCCTGTGGATCCACTCATCAGTAAGATAATGACAAAGCTAGCAGTCATCTCAGAAGACCACTGATTGATCAATTAGGATGACAGACAGATAGATAAATATAAAAGCAACAGACACCAGCTATTAATGTTATGTTATAATCCCAACAGGTAGGGAGGCCTCGAGTTGTGCCTCTGCGTTCTGTCATGATTTCTGTCCATTTTAACACATTTATCAACAGCTTGGATGAATGACAGCAGAAAAAGTACAAAAGTAGAGGATAGTGTCAGCTGTTCACATGGAAAAGACCCAGGAATGACAGCCACAAGTTTCATATTAGCTAGTGGTGTGGTGGGGGGAAGAGCTAAAAATTAATCTCAGACTGTGATCACCGACACGACACGTGTGTCACCCTGAAGTAATCTGCATTGATCGGACCGGTTAGAGCTCTGCGCTCCATTCTGGGTGTCGTATTGTAATACCAACACTGAGGAATTGGGGGCATGGGGAATCACAAGGCATCTTGAAATGATGGCAGCTGAGAAAAGCACGAATGTTTTGTTTGTGGCAAGTGACTGTCATCTACATGAAAGCTTAGACTGCTTTTCTTCTTGGCATAACTTGAGCCAGTGAATCAAATTAGAAGTGGCCAGAATTTTGCCAGAAAATGAAAAGGACGGAGAAAGGAAGGGAGGAGGGGGAAAAACCTAGGATCTAGCCAACAGTGGAATGGGGTGCCTTGCCCAGTAGTGAGTTCACGATCACAAGAAGAGTCCAAGCAGGGGCTTGGTGACCAGCTGCCAGGGATGTTGCAGAAGCGATTCATGAACTAGGTGATCTTAAGGGCCTTTGCCCATCCTCAGAGTCTGCGATCCCAGCCCCTCTCCCCTGCACGCAGCTTTCTTCTGCGCACCCCTTCCCCCATTTAGGCTGCTGTGGAGCTCCTGATCCCATGAAAACCTGCCAAAATTTGGCTTGTGAGATGCATATTCATTCATGAGGGATTCACCTGGCTGAGCTGGCTGGCCTGGCTGAAGATTTCAACACTGCAGCAAGTCACCCTCTGGAATCCTAAATGACTGTCAGGAGCGTCAGGAGCCTGGGCTCTAAGCAGCCTGCGCTGGGGACCTCAGCTGCACAGGCCAAACGCTGCATCACCACCGCCCCCAACCACCCACTGTCACCATAGCAACCACTGGGGCTGGCTGCCTAGGCGAGGCTCTTCAATCCAAGCAAGGCGGTGGGGGGGCAGTTTTTCCTGCAATTTCCCAAAGTAGTGGGTCCTACAAGGATGCAGGTAGGGGGATCCAGGAGGACCTCCGGAGGAGAACTGAGGCTGTCTTGCCCCATCCACTTGGCTGCCTCAAGATACAGCCTATCATCTGTGACTTGACCTTGGCATCCTCTTACTCTAACCAAAACACAGGAGAAGAAGCCACTGGGAAATTTCCTTATTTTTAGAAGCACAATCACTTAGCAACCTAAATGTCCCATTCTTCCCCACCCCTCTGAAAGCCCAGAGAAATAGATACAGTATTGAGGACTCCAGTGTTTGGCTCTGATACAGTGTGAGGATGTAATAATAATAATACTTTCTATTTATGTAGAAATAAAGCTTGCCTTCCAAGGAGCTCAGAGTCTTGCTAAAATTAAGGCACCGATCCCTCACACCCAGCCCCCTCTCCCTCTGAGTACAAACTGCCCAAAGATGGCAGTTTCCCTGTTTTTGACAATAGCCCAGGACCAGAAAGGACTTTACATATGGATTCTAAGACACGGAGCAAGCATGATTCTGTTCTCTGTATGTTACTGTCTGTTACAAAGAAAAGGCATCTATTTCTAGCACAAAAATGGGAAAAGGTCATGGTTTCTCAAATAAATGCCAGCAGTGAATCCCTTCCTCATATGTGACCCTGGTAACCATTCCTTTCTTCTGGAAACTCTTTCTCCCTTCATTTCCCTGCTAATGGTCTTCCATCAATCTGTTCTCCCCACCCACAAGCTCTTTCCTGGCCTACCTCCTAGATCCTCCGTATTTTTTATACTATTTTAATGCAGGGGTCCTCTTGCCTGCCTGCCCTCCTCTCTCTGCCTACTTTTTTGAGATACATGGTTTCAACCACCAAGTGTACAGTGACGGAGCCCAGATGTCTGTGCAGCCCCTGTCCTGAGCTCCAACTTCTACCACACCCAGTAGCCCAAAGGGCACATCTAACTCACAAAGCCAGAATCATCTCCTCACACCAGACTGCCCCCAAACAGTGTGCCATAGTCTCACAGTGGAGGAAGCGACCACCCCCCAGCCTTGGGATTCACCTTTCATTCTGTCCCCTCCATCATCCCCCAACTTTAGGGTTCCCTAAATACTTCTTAGATCTGTCCCTTCCTCCCTGGTCCTACTGACATAGACCAGGTTCCAGCCTTCATCTTTTTTTCTAGGCAGTAAAACATGTAAAAGGCAGGCTGCTAACCCATCCTCCTAAGTCCAGCCTCACACCTTCCTCCCTGATCACCACATGCACATGCACACATGCAGCACGGCAAGTCCACAAGCCTATCTACCCAAGGATTCTATCGTTCTCTTGCTGAAAGTCCTCAATGACCCCTGATGCCTCCCTAATAGAATCCAGACATGTCACTGTGGAACCTGTCCCTCGACTTGTGCCTCCTGGTCAGCTTAGTCTGAAATTCTCCCACCACCCTTCTGGCGCTGCACAGGACAAGCGTTTACACACACACGTGCTTGTACATTTGCTCTGGCCTCTGCCCAGGTGCCTATGTCCCTCCCTGACCTTCTTCCCCGGCCCCACAGCTGGGGAGCCGGTTCTGAAGAAGTCTGCCTGAACCCCATACCCCAGCGAGCACAGCAGAAACCCAAGGGCAACTCCCCTTCCCCTTGGACACATTCACTCTTCAGAAGTTTCCATAAAGTTCTAAAAACCTGAGGCAATATTATAAAAGGGAAAGTGACAGTGACTCTGAGAGCAGCTGCCTGTGGCAGTTTTGGCCTTCTCTTACTTTCCTACTTATTCCTCTTTCCAGAAAGGGGACACATCCAGAATCCCAAGCAGAGGCCAGAGCCCCCTCCCTTGTGCCATCTTCCCTCACCCGCTCCAGCCTCCCGGTGACCACCCACACTCGCATTCCAACCCACCCACTCCTGCTCCCTTCTCAGAGCCCGGGAAGCTCTGCTTGGCAACCCAGTCGTGTGACATTTCTCCTAGGGTTCTGCAGAGCTGTGGTGCTCAGGAAAAGCAGCCCAGGCAGCCAGAGAGCTCTCTCTGCTCATCCTGACTCCTCTCCTTCACAGCCCCTATGAGTCTCGGCTGCTTTCCTTTTCTGGAAAGCAGAAATTTTTTTATCTGTAAAATGAAGTTAGACCTTCCAAGTCCCAGAGGCTTGGAATCAACGAAGAATGATTCTGCCCAGCTTTTCCTTTCAGTGCCCCTTAGACATGCCTATCCTTCCCAGACCATTTCGGTTTGGCTGCTTGGAAAACGCTGCTATGCCTTGTTACCCGGGAACTTCCTTTATTCTCCGGGCCACAGAGTAAACAATAAAAATGTCACCTCTTCATTATCTGAGCTGATGGAGGAAGAGGCTTAGCCAAGTAAACATGATGGATAGGACCAAAGTAATTTATTTGTATTTTGTTTTGAGATGCGGTTAGAGATGTACGCTGAGACACAAAATTATCTCTGCCCATCTGGAAACCATCCCAAACCCTCCCAGCCTGGCCCCAGTCCCAGGCTGGGGTTTGGCCACAGTGTGAAGAAGGCCCTGGGTTGTGCAGATAGACCACACGCGGATAAGATGTCATTAACTGTGTTGTTACTCATAACATCCAACTCAACAGCCACGTATGGAGAACAGCCATGTGCAGGACGTCGTGTGGACAAAGAAACCTACAGGCCCTGCAGAGAATGACTTCTTAAATGTGCCCAGAAACTCAGAGTCCAGAAGAAGGGCAGGAGTCCGCTCATAATTATCCACATGATATGAGTAACAATACAGATTCCAAAAGAGTGCTGCTGGAGCAGAGGGGAGAGTGTGCCCAATTCTAACCAGGAGGCCCTGAGAAGCTGCAGATCCAAACCCAGTTTCGAGTGGGTAAACCTTCATCAGAGCCGAGAGCTGGAATGTCAGCCCTGCCTGGAATGGTCTTTGAACCTCAGGGAATTAACAAGTAGGTAAAAAGTTCTACTCCATGCCTGAAACGATACAAGATGCTAAGGGCTATAAAAGATATTTAAGACAGTTTTACCTTCCGTGCATGAGATAATTAGCAAACAAGGCAGTGTTAAATTCTGACAGAATCGAGGGCTCAATGTGTGCAACTGACAGTAAGAATAGCAGACTAAAGTGCTAATTGCATGGCAAAGAGAATGAGTAAGAAACTCTCCACAAACGCTGTTCTGTATATCCACTGCATCTCTGCTGCTATTACTGACAACATCCCAGTCAGCTGCGGGTAAGAAGGTATCTTCTACATCTTTGGGCAGCATGATGGGATAGAAGGAGCATGGGACTAGGAATGAGAGGCCCAGGTCCCAGAGGAATCTGGCGTGAAGTTGCAGACAAGTTACTTCCCCACACAGGGCCTCTGGAAAGAAGCTGGACTCAAAGATCTGCAAGTCTCCTTCCAGTTCCAGGGAACTGTGGTTCTGAACACAAAGGGACCAGCCGATGTCACGGTGAAAGGTTTGGAAGGAGGAGGGAGTGGAAGGACTCAAAGGAAATGAATCAGGAGGGTAGGTCAAGAGCAGGTATGGGAAAGTCAAAGGCAGGAATGCATGGCCAGGCACAGCGGCTCAGGCTTCTTATCCTAGCACTCTGGGAGGCCAGAGCAGGAGGATCCCTTGAGCTCAGGAGTTTTGAGACCAGCCTGAGCAAGAGCAAGTCTCTGTCTCTGCTAAAAATAGAAAAATTAGCCAGACATAGTGGCCCACACCTGTAGTCCCAGCTAGTTGGGATCCTGAGGCAGGAGGATCACTTAAGGACCAGACACTGAGGTTTCAGTGAGTTAGGCTGATGCCATGGCACTCTAGTCCAGGCAACAGAGTGAGACTCTGTCTCAAAAAAAAGGAAAGAAAAGAGAGCGAGAACAAAGCCAAGCAGGTGGCTGCTGCAACACTGGGGACAGGCAGGGGGCCAAGGGGAGAAGAGGTAGCATTCGCTTGAGAGAGGTGCCGATGGCCATGCAGAGCAGGGCAGAGGAGGGTACCGGGAAGAAAGAGCTACGCTAGAGGCCCAGTTAGGGCGCACCCTCCGTAGAAGGAGCTTTAGCAAGACTCTCATGACAGTTGACAGACAAACTGAGGAAGAAATGAAGGCAAGAAGCCAGCCAATGGACCACTCAATCATCCAAGTTACAAGTTGACGAGGATGTGGGCTGGTGGCTGGAAGGAGGACATCGGAGGGAAGAGCAGAGATCTTGATTTAAAAGGACAGGCAGAGCTTGGGAAACTGTCAGATAGGAAGAATAAGAAAAGGGATGCGTCCACGCTACCACCCAAACACAAATCCGTAGGATTTGAAATGGCCGGGGCCCAGAGCTCTGCATGTCCTGAGAGAGGGAGAGGTGTCGTGCAGGAAGTGGTGAGTGGCACCGCCCACCCAGGCCCTCGGTGTGAGAAGAGAGAGGGAGTGTTTAACGCTGCACGCCCTCAGGACCGAGCACAGTGCTTGAGCAGAGAGCATGGGCTGGGGTTGCCTACTAAGAGCGCCATTCCTACTCTAGTCCCAAATGTAACTTCAGAAGCTTTAAGAAAACAGATCTGGGAGGAGAAAGCAAATAACGGAAGATGGAAGACAGGAGTCCCAGCCCAGCAAGGGCTTATATGGAGAGACCATGAGCAGCAGGAAAATTGAGAAGGGATGAAAGAAAGTCAATGGGGGTAAGTCCCCACAGTGACCATAGGATCATAGACCAGCAGTCTTCCAAGCACCCAAATTTAGTCCCAACACATCCACAAGGCAAAGGGAGGCTCTCAGACAGGAGGCTGAGATTCAGGGAAGGAAGAGGCTGGCAAGAGCCTGGCACGCCTAATGCGCAGGCCACAGCCTTCTCTGCCAGCCTCTCCCCTGCTCAGAGCTGGCATACATTGGCAGGCTTCCCAACTGGCCTGAGACTGCCTTAAATCTTGATGGCTTGGCGTACATCCCCTTCCAAACCATACCCTGAGTCTGCTGGCAGTGTGCTTCCATTTACAAAACTGTCGGGGAAGCTGCTGTGACCACTCAGCTCCCCTAGCACCCCAACCCTCTCCCCACCCCCAAGATGGCTGGCCAAGGTCAGGGCCTCTTCTCTCCATCCCCACCCCCTAGAGGAGCATTTGATGACCTCATCTGCACAGCAGTGCAGGCACGTCTAACAGGGGAGCAAGGGAAGAACATTCCCGAAGCAGCAGCAAAGAAAGTGACTGGACTGAGGGCCCCTGAGGTAGCCTTGAGCCAAGAAACAAAAATTCCTCTTTCCTGGAGACAGGGGGAGCGGAAAGGGGTCTTGAAAGCTATGAAGTTACAACAAGGCAGGCAGCAGCCACTGTGATCCAAATATGGAATCCACCCAAACTCACCGAACAGAAGCCTCCCTCCCAGGGCAAAGCAGGCAGGCTGAGCTTTCCTTGTTCCTCTCTTCCCTGTTCTCTAGGAGAAATTCAACCCTAGGGCTCTTTTTTTTTTTTTTTTTTTTGGCGTTACCTCTGGGTTCTCCTAATGATATTAGTATTGAAAATATCAGAATACTTCTAAAAGGAGTATCAAGTACTTATCAATAGTGGAAACAAGATAAGCAGAAAAATAACATTAATATTTTCTTAAGTTCCTGCATCCTGCCCTGATGAACAGCCTGTGTATGGTCAGGAGTCAGGACCAGGCCCTCCCACGCAGAAGGCCTGTGAGAGGAGGCGGCCTCCCCCGCCAGGGGTCTTCCAAGCTGAGGGCAGAGCCACCAAACACTGCCCTTCAGGGAACATAGAGCCCAGCCACTGGGATGCTCTTCTCTCCTGACCATGCTGAGCCCCTGACAGGACCCTAACAGCTAAAACCCCAAGGATTCCAAAACACTTTTACACCCTTCTTATTATGAAATATTTCAAATTCTTAAAAATACTGTAAAAGACACGATGTGCATAGTTTTATGTTTAACACGGATTTACATTGTCTGATATCTGTTTCAAAATCTTTTTTTCTTTCAAGACCTGCACATTTCAGATGCAGGCAAGGCTCCACCCCAACCTGTTTACGTCCCCTCCTTCTAGAATAAGTACTGTCCTAGAGTTGATTAGATCAGCCTCATGCATATTTATGTGCTTTCCCAACATGGTTAGACAGTTTTTTCTAGCTCAGATGTTTTCAAAGTGGTCCATGAACCACCTGCATCAGAATTATCTGAGTGCTTGCTAACCATGGAGATCCCTGACCCTCCGGGGGTGGGGCCAGAATGTTTCATTTTCTACAAGCACCCCAGATAATTCTGATGCACATGAGAGCTTAGAGAGCCACTATGCTAGCTTAGGGGTTCCAGCCCTCTTAGAACATTAAACAAACAACCCCAAGGACCAAAACAAACAGGCGAACCCTGGGAAGGGTGACCCCTCCAACTGCTAGCTGGCATCTGCTGCCCCATGTGAATAATAAATCTGAATCAGGCTTTGTAATCTTTCCAATTACCCCACTGTCCGGGGTCAGTCTCCTGCTCCCCCATTACTTCCACAGCTCACACAGAGCCGCAATAAAACACCAGTAACGTTTATTACCTTCACAGGAGAGATGGAGGGAGAGAAGAGTGCTAAAAGGCCGACGGTATCCAAAGTTTCCTGTCTGCACCAGCCCACCGCTGCCACCATTTGTAGCACGTCTCTGGCACCTTACAGATTATCATGGAGTGACAATGTATACTATAATTTTTGTTGCTGTCCTAATTTAGGAGCCATACGCATTCTTACCACAGCTTTATTAAGTTATAATTACAACCACAAAACAGACCCTTCTGAAGTGCACAATTCAATGGGGTTTTGCATATTCAGAGCTGTGCAACCATCACCACTGTCTAATTTCAGGACATTTCAACACTCCAAAAAGAAACCCCTAATCCATCATTACCCTCCCTCCCCCAGGCTTCTGTAACCAGTATTCTAGTTTCTCTAGAAATTTGCCTATTCTGAATGTCTCCACATAAATGAAATCATACCATACGTGGCCCATTATGAAGAGCTTCTTTCACTTAATATAATGTTGTCAAGGTTCAGCAACATCATAGCAGGTATCAGCACCTCACTCCTTTTCACTGTCAAATAGCACCCCATTGCATGGTAGGCCACATTTTGTTTGCCATTCAACAGCTGACAAGCACTTGGGCGGCTACCATTTCTGACTATTATGAATGACGCCGCTAGGGTATCAGTGCACACATTTTTGTATGAGTATATGCTTTCATTTCCCTTAAGAATGTATCTGGGAGAGAAATTGCTGGATCATACCGTATCTCTATGTTTAACATTTTGAGGAACTGATAAACTTTTTCAAAAAAGGCTACACCACTTTACATTCCCACCAGCAATGTTTCAGGATCCCAATTTTTCCACGTTCCTACCCAACACTTGTTATCAGAGATCTTTCTAATGATAACCATTCTAGCGGGTGTGAGGTGGTATGTCATTGTGGTTTTTGTCTGAATTTCTAATGTCTAATGGTGTTGCCTTAGCCAGTGCTGGCTGCTATAACAAATACGATAGATTTGGGTGGATGAAACAATAGAAATTTATTTTTCAAAGATCTGAAGGCTAGAAATCCAAGATCTTTCTAATGATAACCATTCTAATGGGTGTGAGGTGTTATCTCATTGTGGTTTTTGTCTGAATTTCTAATGTCTAATGATGTTGCCCTAGCCAGTGCTGGCTGCCATAACAAATACTATAGATTTGGGTGGCTGAAACAATGGAAATTTATTTTTCAAAGATCTGAAGGCTAGAAATCCAAGATCAAAGTACTGGCCAATTAGGTTCCCAGTGAGGGCCTTCTTCCTAGTTTGCAAGAAGAGAGCCTTCCCTCTTCTTGCTATGTGCTCATGTGGCAGAGAGAGGAAGTGAGTGCTCTTGCTTCTTTCCTTATAAGGGCACTAACCCGATTATGAAGGCTCCACCCTCATGACTTAATTACCTCCCAAAGACCCTATCTCCAAATGCTACCACCTGGGGGACTGGGGGTTCAACATATGAATTTGAGGAGGACAGGAACATTCATTTAGTCCACACCCAATGTTGAGCATCTTTTCAAGTGTTTATTGAATATTTGCAGATTCATTCTTTAACCAAAGAGCCTGGAACCCTAGTGAAAAGTGATTCTCCAAAGCCTGGTTCCCTTCCCACCCACACGCCTATCAGCATTTACAGGATTCTCATTGGAAATACAGATTCTCAAGCCCTACCCCAGATCACCTGAACCTGAATTCAGGGAGTGAGGCCCAGCAGTCTGTGTTTCAACAAGCCCTCCAGGTGATTCTGATGTAGGCTTAAATCTAAGAGCCAGTGCTATGGTTGTGTTTCTTATAGAGTGTTGCCCAGTATTTTATTAAATGATACTTGATAAAGAAACAAGGTTGGGGCAGTGCCTATGGCTCAAGGAGTAAGGCGCTAGCCCCATATACCGGAGGTGGCAAGTTCAAACCCCACCCCAGCCAAACCAGTGCTATGGTTGTGTTTCTTATAGAGTGTTGCCCAGCATTTTATTAAATGATACTTGATAAAGAAACAAGGTTGGGGCAGTGCCTATGGCTCAAAGGAGTAAGGCACTAGCCCCATATACCGGAGGTGGCAAGTTCAAACCCCACCCCAGCCAAAAACTGCAAAAAAAAAAAAAAGAAACTCCTCAGTAAAGTGAATTTGGGCAAAACGAAAAAGAAGTTCTTTACTTAGGACTTTTCAGATTCTTTACTACACTCACGATTAATATGTATCTCCAAGAAAGAAAGTATGCCACATTTCCCAAACCTTTGTATATGGATCATCTTGGAGGACCAGTGTTCCATAGATACTACTTTGGGAAACAATCAAGAAATTAAAAGGATCTGCCACTATATTCTTTATAAAATTACCTCTGTTGTTAACGATATTCTTGAGATTCGTTCTTTACAAAGTCTATACCTTTAGTTATCTATTACGGCAGAGCAAAACTTAGTGGCTTAAAATAACAATCAGCACATACCATCTCACACAGTAGGTCAGGAACCTGAGTAGCTTTGCCAGGTTTTTGCTCAGAATCTCTCGTGAGGTTGCAGCCAAGAAGTCAACCAAGACTGCAGACAAGACGTGAGCGGGGGTGCAGTTATCTGAAAGTCTGACTGCTCACTCACATGGCTTTGATAGAAGTCGCTACAACCTTTCATAGGGTTGCCTGAGTAAGCAGTCCACAAAGGCAAGGGAAATGTGGCAATGGCTGTTATGACACAGCCTCAGAAGTCACATCCTCACTTCTGCTGTGTTCTCTCGGTCACACAGACCAAAGCTGATACGACGGGCCAGGGTCTACCTGAGGCCATAAAGACCAGGAGGCAAGGATGACTCTGCTAGTAAGTGACAGGTGTGACATGAACCAGGCAGCCTGGCTCCAGAGTCCAGGCCACTGTGCCCAGCTGCTTCTCTGTTATATTGACCAAACAAGCCCTCTGATATCCCATCAGGAATGGGTAACTCTAAAGGACCAGCGTCTGCAGGGCAGAACTTAGCATGTTCTGTGCTCCCTGCTTGCTGTGAGCATGTCCGCACTCTCTCGCAGCTGCTGCTGAGCACCGTGGCTTGCCCAGAAACAGTGCTTTTCAGAACACAGGGTTGGAACTGTTCATTAGCTAATTAGGCTGTTCTTAACTAATCTGGGAGATGAGCATCAATTTACTTCTGTTTGTGCTCTCAACAACCCTGCTACCACTACACTATAAATCACGCTCTTCCCCTCATTTTGCTGTCCACCTATCCAACTATCCACCAATCCATAACGCCTAGTACTTCCAGTTTCTAAAGCCCTATTCCTTAGAAATTCCCGCGACCTTTTTTGTAGGTATATCTTTAATTGCTATTATTATGCCAATAGAATGTTGGGTCTAAAGCCTCAACTTCTTTAAAAATGAAAAATACTTTTTTCCCCCAATCCTGTTGAATCTTAGGATCCCTTAAGACCTTAAGAACAGTCTTGAAATGTTTTGCCTGTATAAAGGGAAATGAAACAAATCTCTTCTTTCTACTCTTCCAGGTTCTGAGCTGGGGTCTTAAAACAGATGACAGGTTAGTAAGAGAAAAACATGCAAATATATTTTACCAGGTTAAGTATCCATTACATGAAATGCTTAGGACTAAATGTGTTTCAAACTGGGGGGAGGAGAATTTGGAATATTTGCATTATAATATTTACTGCTGAGCACACCTCATCTGAAAAATCCCAAGTACCTAAGACTCCAGTGAGCATTTTCTTTGACCATCTTGTCGGCACTGAGAAAGCTTTAGGTGTTGGAGCATTTCCAGTTTCAGATTTTCACATTAAGGATACGCAACCTGCATAAACTTTACTTGACCTGGGAGCCTTCATAAGGAAATCAAAACCCCAGGCAACAGTTAAACTTGGATGTTTTTGTAGTAGGTTTGATGAACTGTGGGAAATTATGGGAAAATAAGGGTAAGAGCTAAGAGGAATAAACCCAGGCACACTTCGCAAGTCCTGTTTGTGCAGATCCCTCTCAGCATCCTTCCATCCTCAGAAATAAAGATATTCCTTTCCTCCAGGGATAGGCAAGGCACGAAAGTTTTTCCTGCACCTGCTGTTCCTCAAGTTCCTTCACCTTAAAATGTTCAGAAGGCCACGTTTGGGGGTAGCATACCCTGAACCCCATCACCTGTCTTTCTAATTCTTCCCCTTCCATATGAGCTACTCGTTCATTAATGTTTTAGTTTGTTCAATATTTGTCGATATTTTTCAAATATTAATGAATGACTACTACAGGCCAGGCACAAGCGCGAGCTTCCACAAAAGAACGATACAATGGCCAGGCACAGCAGCTCAGGCCTGTGATCCTAGCCCTTCAGGAGGCTGAAGCAGGAGAATAGTTTGAGCCCAGGATGAGGTTGTAGTGAGTAATGATTGCCTCAGCAACAAAGTGAGAGCCTGTCTAAAAAAACAAACCACCCTCAACTAAAAGAACTGCAAAATGTACCATTTTGCCACAGAGCATAGAAACTACGTGGAAAATATGAGGGAACCAGCCTTACACCCTAGTTTTGTAGATAAGAACACAGAAAAATCCCGATGATGAGGCACCCCATCTAAGCCCTCCCATGTTTATTGCATGTTTGTGTCCAATTCCGATCAACTCCACAAGTTTCCAGGAAATGTGTTTACGGTGACATGGACTCTGTGAAGCTCCTCCATCTCCCTCGTTATAAACAATGTGAAGGCTCTAACTGTGCATCATGTCACCAGCACACAACAGGGCATCACACCCGGGTAGCAGATATTCATTGAGCATCTGAGAGCGAAGACAAGAAGGATAGAGACCAAACAGAAAATGCTTTGTTGTTTTTTAAAGAAACATGATCTGGCTATGATGCCCAGGCTGGTCTGGAACTCCTGGGCTCAAGGGATATGCCCACCTTCATCTCCCAAGTAGCTGGGATTATATAGGCATGTGTCGCCATGCCTGGCAGGAAATATTTTTATTTGTTGTAAGACTGGGGATCTGAAATCAGGCATCCTGGTTTCTAATTTCACCTTTGTCCTACTTTAACATAAGACCTTACGTCAAATAACACAGCTTCACTGTACACCACTTTTACATGTGGCTACTGAAAGCAAAGGGCAAACTCTCGATCTGTCTTCTGCAGAGAAAAGATCGATTTTAACAGGAGTCTTATACAGTAAGTCATGTAATGGTTATATATAGTTAATTCAGAGGTTATTGCTCTGAGGAAGGATTTTTATTAATTAAAAAAAAGGTTATCAGTTTTTTCATGCTGCTTTTACTGAACTCAAGGAAGGTTTTCGTGGACCCAGACATGGGAGGACACATGGGATTGATTAAGAAGTCACACACAGCATTAGTGATGTTAAAGGGACCGATAGAGAAGGGGAAGGAGACTAGGAGAGGATCTTCTTCCCATTGGACCAACATGGCATTTCTTCAATGGCCTCAAGAACATCCTTGAAATATTTTGGCTGCCTTCCTCAATTCTCCCCCCTTTCGTATTTCCATTCATTAATTTATTCATTAGCTTGCTCAGTCATTCATCCATTCATTCAGTAATATTTGCTAACTGACTGCTAAGTGCTTGGCACACAAGTTCAAACAGAATAAGATATAAGCCCTGCCAGCAGCCCTCAGCCATTACCTACTTCGTGCAGGAGATGCTGGTGTCAACCTGGGAGTAAACCTGGCCAGGAGGAAGGGCATAGGGAGGGGCAGGGGGAGGAGGCGCAGCCAGGCAATAGTCACTTAGCTGAATAGACATCCCACCAGAGGGATGCAAGGATGGTGTACTAGCAGGCCAAAGAGCGTGTTCAAAAGGAAAGAGGCATGAACTAGCATGAAATTCAAGGAACTGCCAGTAGTCTGCGACAGCTGGAGGGCAGGCAGCATGTGGTCGGGTCAGGAGGGACCTTGCACTTGGCCGCAGAAAACAGCAAATCCCTGAAAGCCTTTGAGCAAGAAAATGCATAATCATATCGTATTTTGTAATCTGTGCCTCTCATCTTCTGCAGGATCCTTTTCAAAATTCAACAGAAGTCTTTTCAGATTAACACTATTATCATTGAACAGATTGTCACTTTGTAGCGTCTTAAGACTTTGCTGTTACTCAGTTGCTTTCTATGAGGTGCTATCTTCCACTTCCTCTGATTGAATGCCCTTCCCCTCGTCCTCCTTGGCAAACCCCTACCAACCTCCAGCATTCAGCTTCAATAAGCATCACCTCCCCTCTGACTTCTTTTCTCTCCTAACCTGAGCACCCTCCCTCCTCCATGCTCCCAGGATACATTCACTAGAGCATTACTGTAGTGATGGATTCCAACTGCCTCTTCAAAGTCTCTCTCTTCCATGTGACTGTGGATCCCAGGGAGGCAGAGATTTGCATTCTAATTTACATATACATGCACATTTACATATAACACAGGAAAAAGATTCCATTTACTCAGCAGTATTCTAGTCTTCATTTGTGTGAGTTTAAGAAGTACTCTTTTGAAATTTTATTTGTATGAGTTGAAGGGGTACAGGGCAGTACAGTTTTGTTGCTGGGCTTTTGGTATAACCATTACCCAAATAGTGTGCATTGTACCTATTAAGTAATTTCTCATCCCCCAACCCCTTTCCACACTTTCCTGTCTCCAATGTCTATTATTCCATACTCTATGTCCACATATACGCATTATTTAGCTCCCACTTGCAAGTGAGAACATGAAGTATTTGACCGTCTGATTCTAAGTCTCCAGTTCCATCCATGTTCTCCCCAGTACTCTATTGAACACCTGCTCTCTGCCTGGCATTGTGCTGGGCACATACTCAATACAGTGCCTCCAAATGCAGGGCAGTATATGTAAGTGTGCATGTACCGTACACGCATGCTGGAATAGATTTTAAGCTCACTTAAAGCAGAAGTAACGTCTGTTCCAGTACTTCTGAACATGAGGGATTGAAAGCAACTGATTTTTAAAACCTTATTAACTAATTTATTTGCAATCATATCACATGACAAAGTAGAAACAGTTAAAATGGTTTCAAGCACCAAGAATTTAATATATAAGAATATAATATGTTGAGCTGGCAGGGTAGAAATCAATTTCTAAAAACCCACAGCTTTTTTTTTTTTTAATTACGTAAGAAATCAGTAGGACACAGCTTCTTGTCCAACTACTTCTATAAAATCTTCTGCAGACTGAGTGGAATACAACATGTGAGTGACTTTACATTCAATCAACACATTTATTAGTGCCTGGTATCAGTCAGCTCTGTTGGCTCTGAGAAAAAAAATAGCTGCCGTTCTTTTTGTAGTTTTAATGTGTATTTCGGGCACCATGCTTTACCTGTGTTACCTCAATAATCTGCAGACTAACCCTATGAAGTAAGTAGGCCCTTATTTGGGTAATTTTTTTGTTGTTGTTTATAAGAGACAGGGTCTTCCCCAGGCTAGAATGCAGTGGTGCAGTCATAGCTCCCTGCAACCTAACACTACCAGACTCAAGCAATCCTCCTACCTCAGACCCCTGAGTAGTTAGGACTACAGGTGTGCACCACCATGTCCACCTAATTTTTTCACTTTTTATAGAGATGGGGCCTCACTATGTTGCCCAGGCTGGTGTCCAACGCCTGATCTCAAGCAATCCTCCCTCCCTGGCCTCAGAAAGTGCTAAGATCACAGGCATGCGCCAGAGCCTCCTCTGGGTAAATTATTCAGTCTCTCTGGGTCCCAGTTTCCTCATCTGTAAAATGGCTACAGTAATAGAATATACATCATAGGGCTGTTGTTGAGGAATTAGACGAGTTCACACATTTAAAATACTTAGAACAGTGCCTAACACATACTTTCAAACATCAGCTCAGTCTCCCCACCACCCTCACTCTTCATGATCGTTGTCATCATCAGCTCATTTTGAATATGAGAAAACTGAGACTCAGTGAGCTCAGAAGTAGGAGCCCCACCTTCTCCTTCAGACAGGCAAACTGAGCACCTGCTGTGACCTCGTTCTCCTTCCCCTAAATGCCTAGAAATCAATTTGTATACACATGTGTACATACAAGAACCACACCGGAAAGCAAAAAAGGGAAACGAATCCTCAGTGGACCAAACCAGACGTTGTAATAAATCCCCTCTGGACAGAAAGTGGATGCGATCAGATTTCTTTTAAAGAAACCACAGCCTGCAGTCCCCAGAAGAGGGTGTGACTGCTCTAAAGGCAGGCGTGTCACCAGGACTGCTCCTGTCTGCACGTGGCAGGCCCCGGGCTCTGACAGGCTAGGGGTGACCAACAGGGTGGCAGTTTGGGTATAGACTGCCATATAAGCACTTTAACTCTCTCTCCCTTAACCTCCTTATTTCTTTGAACCAGGCAGTAGTAAAGGAAAATCTGCCTATAGACAGAGGCGGTCTGGAAAGCTGGGTGAGAATGACAGGGCAGCACCTTTTGAGAGGAATAGGAAGTTCCCACCCCCAGCTGCCTGGCCACTAAGGTGACCCACCCAGTGCAGATGTCACCATGTCCACTCTTCATAGCCTTTCTCCCTGCAAGCAGTGGCACAAACAGATACAGCAGACAAAGGATGACATTATGATCAAGAATCACCAAGCACCGAGGGACTCTAATACCGCAGACAGAGAAAACGCAGAGCCAGAGAGCTTGCACTCACTGAGGATGAAGATGTCTCATTATTAACTTAGAGAAAAGTGTGAGAAGATTGCAAGCATTTAAAAAGATGACCCAGAAATAGTGCAAATGAAGATTTCAATAACTGAAAATTGTAGAAATGATTAAACGGACTGAATGGCAAACAGAGCGATGTTCCCAGGAATCAACGCAGAACAAGAAAGAGATGACAAGTACAAAGAAAAGGTTTAAAAACAGAGCAGAGACAGAGAATTTCCAACATCATTTAAAACGAATGCCAGAAATAAAGACTAGATAAAATGGAGAGAAAGGAATGTTTTAAAAAGTGGAGAAATTCCAAATGAGAGAGAAATAATTCAAAAGTATTTCCCAGCACTGAATACAAATACAAATCTTTGGATTCAAAAGCCCCCCTCCCAATGCCATAAAAAATAAAAATAAATAAAAACCATCACATAAGACACATATGAGTGAAATTTTAGAGCACCAAAAATAGGGGGGAAATGCCAATGTTTCTAGAGAAAGACGAAACCAAAGTTTTCTGGAAAGAAATAATCATGTTGGCATTGGAAATGTCATCAGCCACAAGGAGAAAAGACAAAAGTACACTGGGTTAAAAATTTAATGATAATTAAATATGTGTGGGGAGTGTATCATATTTACCTAGTGGCTAGCCTTAAACTTTTATTTATTTATTTGTTTATTTATTTATTTATTTGCAGGTTTTGGCCAGGGCTGGGTTTGAACCCGTCACCTCTGGCATATGGGGCCAGCACTCTACTCCTTGAGCTACAGGTACTACTCCTATTTATTTTTCTGAGACAGAGCTTCAAGCTGTCCCCCTGGGTAGAGTGCCGGGGCATCACAGCTCACAGCAACCTCCAACTCCTGGGCTCAAGTGATTCTCTTGCCTCAGCCTCCCAAGTAGCTGGAACTACAGGCACCCACCACAACGCCCGGCTATTTTTTGGTTACAGCCGTCATTATTGTTTGGTGGGCCAGGCTGGATTCGAACCCGTCAGGTATATGCGGCTGGCGCCTTAGCCGCTTGAGCCACAGGTGCCGAGCCTACCCTTAAATTTGTAATATTTATTCTGGTGGTGCATGACTTTTAAATATCCATGAGTAATTTTCTTTTTATCAGAATGAAATCATCCTCGACCCCTTTAATGTTTTCATCTTGATCTCTTTTAGAAAAAAAAAAATGTTATATTCACTTCCCTTTGGTTGGATTTGTCTGGCGTATCTTTTACCACTTCCTCTATTTTCAATTTTCCAATGTCATTTCCCTTAGCTTAGTTATTTAAACAGAGGATTAAAAAAATTAAATACAATCACAGGTCTTTGTCTTTTCAAAAATAAGTCTAATCTATTTACCTTTGTTCGACTGCTACTAAATTAGGACTTAATTCTGCTTGACTATGTTCTGTTTGCCTCACTTTACAATTGTTTCTTTTATCTCCTTTCTTGCTTTTTGACAGACTTTCGGGCTTTTCTTTGTCATTCCTTTTCTTTACCCGTTCTATTTACCCACAGCTTCTATTTCAACCTGTAGAGCACCACAGCTTCTTTGGCTGTGATTAAGAATTATGTGTTCATCACAATTCATTCCACAGGTTTCTATACTAGGGCTTTTCTAACTTAGTAAAAATGTTGTTTATACAGTAACTTCATGTTCCATCGAATTGTATGCATATTATCACTCCCAAAACAAAGAAGTTTATTATTAATGCTAAAGTTTTTAATGGCTATTGTAATAACATTCACAGTAATTTTAATGTTTAGTCTTCTACTGAAAAAACTTCCAAAACTTTTGAGTTCATGAATTAGATGAAAATACTGAGGGAATTATTAAAATTAATTTAACAGTTATTATGTACATCCTTTTTAAGGCTGGTCACTATAAGACTATAAAGAACACGTGTCTTAATGGTGAAGCTTTAAACAAGAAACAGGATAAGATAGGCTTCTACTACTGCCACTATTCAACATCGTCCTTGAAGTTCTGGCTAGTGCAATAAGATAAGATAAATAAATAGCAGGTGCATTAGAAAGAAAGAAGTACAGGAAGGGCTGTTTGTAGCTGATATAATTTTCTACACCCTCGAAGAGAATCTACTAAAAACTAACTTTAATTAATGAGAGTTTTATGTGATAACTGGATATATGATCAACAAATTAAAATAGTAACATTTTTAGAAGTTAGCAGCATTCTATTAGAAATGGAAAGACCTTCATTCACTCACAGGAGCCATAAAATTATAAGATACACAGGAAAAAAATCTAACAAAAGATGTGCAAGTCCTAAATGGAAAAATCTCCAAAGCTGTAATAGGACCTCAGAGTAAGTATCTGAGTAAAACTCAAGACTGATGAAGATATATGGAAAGATACTGGTACAACTCAACACTGTGAAAATGTTGATTCTCCCCAAATGAGTCAGTAACTCCATTGCATTTCTGAGCAAAATCTAAAGATTTTGATGACTTAATTCTAAATTCATAGGAAACCATAAAGCCTAAGATTAGTCTGTTTTAAATAGGGAGAGGAAGATTAGCACTGCCTGTTACCAAAAGGCATTATAAAAATATAGTCATTTCTAATAGACAATAGGACAGAACAGAGAGCCTCAAAACAGAGCACTAATACATAGGAACTTGGCATACCACAGAAGTTGGATTACACATAAGTGGACAGAAGATGTACTATTCACTAAATGGATGTGGAAAGCTGTGGGAGAACATATAGGTATAATCACACCTTACACAATACGTGCAAACAAATTCCATATGGGTCAAAGACATAAATATTATAAGCATAATTTTTAAATTATAATAGAAATACAAGGGAATATTTGTATAACCTTCTTGAAAAAAAAAAAAAACCCCAAGTGATTACTGACCCAACTGCCATATCTCCATCAGAGTCTTGAGTTTTCCTCAAACACTCACTGTCTCTGTCCTACCTTCTAATGATAAAATGTGGAGTCTGACTGCCTAAGAGACAATGAATTTCATTTTTAGGATTTAATAGAACAAACTTATTTTTCTTAAGCAGCTTCCAAAAACCAGGACATATTGAGGAGTCTCAACTTTCCCCTATCACATGAATAATATCAACAGGGTTTATTGATAGGGAACGTGACTCTTCTACAACTGGGCCTCTGTCCTTCATCTCATGCACACAAGGATGTGCAGTCTTCAAAGACAAGGAAGATGTGTGACGTGTCTGGTAACCAGGTGTTCTCCATTTCCAATGAAGGAGGTACACAAGGAGATGATTTTTGTAATAGCAGGGAGAATCTAGGCTAAGATCCAAAGGAAAAAACGTCTCCTGTCTGGCAAGGCTTGAAATGCTGTAACACAAAGGAAGGACAGCAAGAAGGTATCTTCTTTCCTCAAATGCTTTCAGAATCAAATCAGCCATCTATCTTGGGGAGAGTGAATAGTTGGCTTTAAAAGGAAAACCCTAATTCATTGATTAATTTTACCAAAACCAGAACCCCTGGTCTAGAAGGGCTGAGACACATACACACATAGAAAACTTGGTTTGTCTGGAAGAAGCTCCAACCCTCTCCCTCTAAGAGAACATGGGGGAAAGACGGTGTGCACCCTGCTCCATCCCTGGGGGGTGGTCTGCACAGCCCCTCCACAGGCCAGGGAGACACCTCTGACCTTTCATATGAAGTGCTCCTGTCACACGGACACACGCCACATCCTGTGGCCCCAGCATATGGGCCATGAATCATTCACAAAGCTTCTGAATCAATTATTCATCCAAACCAAAGACCAAACACTTTGCTAATGGTCCAGGAAGGGGAGAGGGGAGAAGAGAAACTGATTGAAGAAAAAGGAGTCATCCAAACAATTGGCTGTATGAATACTTTATCTTAAACCAAATAACAATAACAAATACAAAGAGAGAAAGAAAATAGTCACCATTTCATTAACTGGAAAAGTAACGTGGGCTGTCTCAGGAGGGGAGAAACCCACTAGCCTCCCCAGAGTCCTGATCAAAGGACCCCACTCTACATCACCCGTTTTTCTACTTCAGCCTCAGCACCTCACACTCACTGCTTCTGGGCCTCAGGTTTGGTCATGGCCTAGATTTTTATTCCTGTGATGTGAGCTCAGGAGTGGGAAACCCACCTGGGTAGGGCATAGCTGAGCCTGAAGGATAAGACATGACCAGCCTTGCGCTCACCCTCTCACCCCACTCAGCTCCAGGGGCAGGTGTGCACAGACCCTTGCTTTCCGCCCCTCCCTCATCTCACATTTATTGGGGATCTGTCACGGGTCTGAGAATATCAAAGTTACAGGGGCCAGGCATGATGGCTCGCACCTGTAATCCCAGCACTTGGGAGGCCGAGATGGGTGGATTGCCTGAGCTCACAGATTTGAGATCAGCCTGCGCAAGAGTGAGACCCCGTCTCTAAAACATAGCCAGGTATTATGGTGGGCGCCTATAGTCCAGCTACTCAGGAGGCTGAGGCAAGAAAATCGCTTGAGCCCAAGAGTTTGAGTGTGCTGTGAACTATGATTCCACAGCACTCTCCTAAGGTTGACAAAGTGAGACTCTGTCTCAAAAAAAAAAAAGAATACCCAAGTTACCTGAGAACAGGAAAAGAAGAACAAGGTCAAGGAGGACATGAGAGAGCCATGAGAGTAACACAGAAGGGACACAGTGCCTGCTTATGGAGGGAAATGCAGATCACAGCTACGTGGGTACAGAGCAGGTTGACTGTCCCCTGAGAAGCCAGGTCTTGAGCTTGTTCCCACAAGACAGAACATCATGGCAAAAACTGGTGAAAGGCAGGAAGAGCATAAACAAGGCAGGGCAACAGCAAGGCAAAGAAACAGAGCGAGAGGCTTTGAGGGGAGACAGGCCTGGCCGGGGTGAAGGAGTCCCAGGTGATAGCAATGAGACAGCAGGGCCACCGGGCACTGGGGTGGGGAAGAAGAGTGGCCATGGAAGTCTGGGAGGCTGTACATAAGAGATAAAGAGCATCTCCTGCCACATCAACAAGGAAAAAGTTTGTCTAAAGGTCCTTTTAGATCGGGAGAAAGAACTGGAGAAATAAATTATTCACTCTAACACATGACAAGAGACCACAGCAGGGATAAACTTGAGGGTGGAAGAAGTTAAGTTTTGATGCCCCTATGTACATCGTGGAATACTATGCAGCCATTAAGAAAGATGGAGACTTTACCTCCTTCATGTTTACATGGATGGAGCTGGAAAATGTTCTTCTTAGCAAAGTATCCAAGAATGGATTAAAAAGTATCCAATGTACTCAGCCCTACTATGAAATTAATTTATAGTTTTCATAGGAAAGCTATAACCCAATTTTAGCCCAGGAATATGGGGAGAGGGGTGAGGGAGGGGAGGGGAGAGGGGAGGGTGGGTGGAGGGAGGGTGATTGGTGGGATCACACCTATGGTTCATCCTATAAGGGTACATGTGAATCTCTCTAATTGTAGAATATAAATGTTTTAACACAATAACTAAGAAAAAGACATGAAGGCTATGTTAACCAGTTGGATGAAAGTATTTCAAATTGTATACAGAAAGAGTACACTGTATATAGCCCATGATAGTATTAACGTACACTGCTAGGATTTAATTTTAAAAAAAAGTTTTGATGCTCTTGCAGTGAATGGATCCACTGATGATGACCCAGACAAGGGGAGAGATGACAGAAGGGGGCAGGGAGACCAGTTCCACCTGAGGCTAGATGAAGACCTAGATGACAGAAAAGATAATGAAATTCAAACAAATTCTCAAGCTTGTAGATTCTTGAGAGATCACTGAACAGAGGGGTTCTTAAACGTGGGCCACAGTCGCACTCGATAAAAGATATGGACCCTCTCTCTGGTAGAAAATGCTCTTATATACAAACTTACAACACCATGGCAAGCAGTGCACTACTCACTAAAGTTCATCCATCCAAACCTTTCAGGCTCCACGTGGATAAACCGCAGCCAGGACCTTTAAGCGCTCGCCTCGGTCCCTCCCCAGACACGGCAGGGTGGCGAGCAGATCCTCCTATACCTGACAGGCTTCAAAGTCTTTTTCCTTTAATCACACAGGCTACTGACACCACTGATCAACATGATGATGCTGGGAAAGCAGTGATCTACCATTCAAAGAGAAAACATCAAGGAGGTAGAAAAATGAAATAAAAATTGTAGTCTGAGAAGTTACCCTTTCTGGAATTTTGTATTTACTCAAAAACAAAACAAAGCAACAAAAAGAAAAACTTACACTTCTTCTAATCCCTTGACATTTCTGTTTGTTTTTAACATACGATTAAATCAAGAGAAGGGAATTCCTTTCAAAAATCATCAAATACACTATCCTTCCTCCCTCCTTTCACATAAATACAGAGACGATCATCTCAGCTTGCCCTGCTGGGAAATGGGTGTGCCCCCAAACAGCAGGCCAGATCCATGAGTAATGTAAGGGCTGAGTCCCTGTCCTTTCTATGACAAATTCATTTTCAAATGTCCATCCAGGCTGGGGAAGTTTATCCCCAGTAAATTCTTAGGGTGTGACTGTCCCCAAGAGAGAGAAAGCCACTCTGGTCGGGGGTCAGGGGTTGAAGATCCTAATGAACGGGGGAGAAGCAAAGGGCACTTCCCTTGGAGCAATTTACAGAAAGACAGGGCAACCCAACTCTGGAGCAGTTTACAGAGAAGCTAAGGTTTCTCCCAGAATCCCTGATAAAGAAAGCGAGTTGCTAAGGAAACACAACTGCCACGCTATCTGCATTCAAGAGTTCTCCCTAGGATAATATACGGTATGGAGGACACAGATGAATATAGATGCAGATGTTCTTTGATGCAACTTCAGGCAGGAATAGATTTGACCCACTGGCAGACACACGTATGGACAGATCATAAACCATAAGCCTGTGCCTACCTTCTTCGCGAGTTACAAAATTTCTTATCACTCTTATTTCTTATTCTTTCTCTTCTCTTCCATATTACTCTCTAGCCCAGCAGCTCCCAGGAATACCATCAAATTTTAATGGGCTCCCTTCTCCACTGCACCCAAGGCCTGAATATAGATAAGTACATAAGGTGCCCCCATGACTCCTTCTACTGACAAGCGGAAGAATGAGAAGGAGGGAGACAGGGGAAAACCACCAGCAGCAACTAAAGTACCAGACTTTCACATATGCAATTCCTCTTCATCTCTTCAACAGTCCTGTAAGACAGTATTGCTATCTCTTTTTAAATTAAGACTCAGGAAGGTTAAGCAGTGGCTGCTACAGTCATACCACCAATAAGGATCAGTGCCAAGATTCAATCAATTTTGGTCTGGATGGGCTTTCCACTACAACACACCCTCTCTCACTGGAATTGATTGAGTTTGACTGTCAGACTGCCAGCTACACATCAGCATTAAAAATCTACTATAAACTCGGTATCAAATATAGTACTGTGCATACGCACATGCTCACAAGCCTGGGAAGAAATGGGAAGAAGGGGAATAAAACAAAAAGATAAAAAGGTACAGTCTTCACCACAAGAATTTAATAACATGGCAGATAATTACAAGAAACTATTTCAAAAGATCATAATCAGCAGAGAAAAAAATAAGGAAAAGAAAAATAAACAGTAGTATGAGTAGGAAACATAAAGTAAATAAAAGGAAAAAGTGAACAAATCATTTATTACAATAAACATTAATGTGTTATGTTTTCTCAAAAGAGAAAGACTCAGATAAGTTATCAGAAGTCAATACAAACCACACACAACAATCATGGGATTGTGATTATGTAAGCAGGAAGGCATGGGAAGTAAGCAAGGAAAGAGGAAATGAAAATGGATCTATTTCTTGGAGTAGGTACCCTGGCCTGCAATGAGAATTCACAAAAAGATAAGGAGAGAAAAAGAAGACCACATACATTAGCTTTGCACTGTTACTGTTCATACCCAACTGATGACTACACCTTATAGATTTATACCCATTTTATCATCATCAGGTCAATGTAATTATTCAACTATACTTTGAAACTTCTATCTTAGATAAACTAAGAGCTCTGAATACAGATCATATATGAAGTGATTCCTAGACCACGAAGCCTGCTATATAGATTGAATATTTGTATGTCCCCAAATCCATATGTTACAATCTAATCCCTCATGTGATGGTATTTGGACATGGGGTCTTTGGGAGTTTATTAGGTCATGAGGACTCTGCTCTTACCTGGGATTAGTGCCCTCATAAAAGAGATCTTAGAGAGCTCCCTCAGCCCTTCTGCCACATGAGGACACAGACAGCTGTCTATAAATCAAGACAAGGGTCCTTATCAGACACTGGATCAGCCTTGATTATGGATTTCTCAGCCTCCAGAACCTTGAGAAATGAATTTCTGTTGTTTATGAGCCACCTAGTCTATGATTCTTTGTAGTAGCAGCTCAAATGGATGGAGACACTCAAGATTTAGTATATCCTAGGAGCTGGTGTGATTCAGTACTAGTAACAACAGCCTACAAATGCAGGGGTATCAACTTCATCCCAACTATACCAAGAATTTCTGTGTGGCTTAGAGTAACTTAGGAAACACATTTGCTCATTCTGTATCTGCCTTTCCTTACTAATAAACTAAGGAATAGTAATTGATGCTATGTGTATTTATTGGAAATCTACTATCTCCAAAGCTCTCTTTAAAGTGCTTTACACACGTTATCAGTTGATTCTCATGAAATACACATAAATATTCTGAATCTTTAATTTTCCAATGAGAAAACTGAAGCTTAGAGGCTGAATAACTTGCTCAGTTTCGTGGAGCCCTAATCAGACTTCAAATACAGAACTCTGTAATTCCAGATCCTCTTCCTTCCATCCTGCCAGGCTATCTTGTGTTGTAACTCTAGCCTATTTTAAAGGGCTAAATGGACAATATGACTAAAATGACTTCAAGATCAAAATGATAAAGAAAATTCAATAATCTGTTGTCCTTTTAATCGTCTATAATAGAATACATTTTATCAGTAATTAAAACCAAGTAGTAAGTTTCATATTCCTATGGATAGATTGTGACATACCAACGGATACATACTTTTACCTTTCTTAGTTAAGATGCATTAGGAATTTAAAAAAAAAAAAAAAAACCATCCACAGCAGGCAGCCACTGGGACATATAAGTTAGGCGGGCAGTACAACATCATGGTTAAGAATCCGGGCTCCGGAATCGGACAATCTCATGTGCATCCTGACTCTGCCAACTGCCAGCAGAGTGATAGGGGAAAATTACTGAGCCACCTTTGTCCCAGTTTCCTCATCAAGTGGTGATAACGATGGTATCTACTTCATAAGGTGTTACAAGAAGTAAATATAAAAACACATTAAAACGTTTACTGCAGTGATTAGCACTGACCATCAGCTATGACTTAAGCCAGCAGTACTGAATAACCAGCTAGTCCCAACTCCTGCTCATTCTTCTCTTCTCTGCCTCCTAACCTGGCATCACTACAAGGGTACTGAATTAAGGAGCCCTTTTGCCTGGGCATGGTGGTTTATACCTGTAATCTTAGCACTCTGGGAAGCCAAGGTGGGATGACTGCTTGAGATCAAGAGTTCAAGACCAGCCTGAACAAGAGCAAGATCCTGTCTCTATTAAAAATAGAAAAATTAGATGGTCATTGTGGTGCACGACTGTTGTTCTAGCTACTTGGGAGGCTGAGGCAGGAGGATTGCTTGAACCCAGGAGTTGGAGATTGCAGTGAGCTATGATGATGCCGCTGTACTCTGTCTGGGGCAACAAAGTGAGATTCTGGATCAAAAAAAGAAAAAAGGAGACCATTTCTAGTCCATTCCATAGGAAACACATATAAATGTAAAGAAGGCTAAAAATTTGGGGCAATGCTTTCTGAAACTTGATACCAAAGTGGCCTCTTCCCATGAAAAAGGATAGCTTTCCTGGATTCAATTACGGAACCCCCATATAGAAAGCAAGTCATAAACTACAGCCAGGAGCAACATAAGAGACAGCCCCAAGAACCACTCCATTACTGTGGCCACAATAATAAATCCTTTTCCAAAAGACCCATGACAATCATTTATTTACGACTAACACCAATCCATTTGCTGTAGCGATATACAGCACAAAATCAAACTTCTGATTTCAAACTTCCTCGTGCGAGCTAAGGATAAAAAATGCATTAGTAAACTGAAAAGCTAGTTTCCCCTTTAAAACTGGTGCCTGATTTTGTGTTTTTCGGCCACAGACTTTGGAGTTTGATGGATAACCAGCAGTGATATCCAAACCAACATGGACATTTTATAAATAGCCTCAGCTCGCTGACCACCTCTGGGCTTTGCTATCTTGAAGAGAAAAAGACAAGCAACACAGAAATAAAATGAAATCAACTATTTGTTTCTCATTCTTATCTTCAAAGTTGGATTGAAAGAAATGGCAGAAAGGGTTCAAGGGCTACTTCCACCAGCATCTAGTGCGTCAGCATTGCTGCGTTAGAGAAAAATGAAACCACGTTCCCGGGGAAGATCCATCTCATTTTCGTCTCATTCTATTCCTGCTCCTCCTGCTGCTCACCGGTCCTTGTATAGGGAAAGCACTCAATAAAAAGTGGATAGATGACAAACAGAAAGCTGAATAGACAGAGTGGAACACATTAATGTCTAGTCTTTTATCCTGATCAAAAGGTGTTGAGCTAGCATTAAAATCACCTCTCAGCTTGGCGCCTGTGGCTCAAGCGGCTAAGGCGCCAGCCACATACACCCAAGGCGGCGGGTTCGAATCCAGCCCGGGCCTGCCAAACAACAATGATGGCTGCAACCAAAAAATAGCCAGCCATTGTGGTGGGTGCCTGTGGTCCCAGCTACTGGGGAGGTGGAGGCAGGAGACTCGCTTGAGCCCAGGTGTTGGAGGTTGCTATGAGCTGCAATGTCACGGCACTCTACCCAGGGGGATAGCTTGAGGCTCTGTCTCAAAAAAAAAAAATCATCTCTCTACCTATACAGTCTCTGCATCAGACGAAAAGCCCCTCAAGGGCAGGTATCTTATTATTTATCCCTTTGGCTCCATAGCATTTATTAGTAAAATGCTTTGTACATGCATAGTCTTTCTTGAATCACTGAAAGAAGCACCTCACTCACAACATGCTCTATCTATGGTAGTTTTTAATCAGAGTTGAATTAGGATCCAGATTCAGCATCATGATGTGTCATGGGCTTAGGGAGCAAAGAGAAGAGAGACATCCCATAAACAAGCATGTGGGTTGGCTTGATCTTTTGACTATTGTTCTATCAGGAAAATAAAAATCATAATAATCATATAGCAATGTTCTCGGCAAAACATTTTTAAAATAATTTCTCTGCTGAACATCAAAAATAAAAGCCCACGCACTCATCAATTCTTACCCATTATGTGAATCAGTAGGAGATGCCTGGAGTGTGATCTCAGAGGGCAGGGACTATGTCTCTACTCTGGGCAGGTTAACAAATCTTTTAGCATATAATGGGCTAGATTATACGGTCTTCAGACTGGGTTTTGGTACAGCTCCAAGAGGTTAAACAAAATTATAGTTGAGGGCCAATGCTAGAAGAAGACAGGAGGGAAGAGAGGAATTCTTTGAGGACTTTAATTCCACGTCCCTAATTCTGGAGCAGACTCGGGAGTTATTCAGGGAAGTTGTTCCAACTTCTTAGCAGACGTTGCGCCTCTCTGCAAATCTGTTCACTTTCCCAAAGCATTCAATGGCCTCTCACAAACATCCGTGGAGATGCCACGAGGCCCTGAATGATGTGGCCCCCTGCGTCCTTTCCAACACCCTCAGGTGACTATCCCAGTAGGCCCTGTGAGCCTTCTTTCTGTTTCCCAGATCTGCACACCTGCCCTACCCTCTGCCTGGAGCTCTCCTCATCCTGGGCCCTTCTCCCTTCTCTTCTCATTCTTGCTCAGTACAACTTGGTCTTTAGCTGTCAGCGCCATCTTCCGTTTCCTGGCCCGCCACCCCTCACATTAGGTTATCATCCCCATGTTTTCCTCATATCTTAATACATGTCTTTTGCAGCACTTTATACACCACTCAATTTAACTTTAATATCTGTCTTCTCTGCTAGACAGCAAGCTCTACGGCAATGGAAACCACGTCTCTGGCCACTTCTGTATCCCTAGGAGTCAGCACAGTGACTGCACACAGGACGTGCCTGACTAATATTGGCTGCCTCCCTCCTTCCTTCCCCCCCCCTTCTCCCAACTTCTCCTGTGTCTTCCTCGACCCCATAGTTCAAAGTCTCATCCAAGGGTATTAGGCACACTGAGGCCTGAGTGAGCTTTATCCTGTTTGTCTCCCCTTTACCCAAAGTTTTGATGAAGATTCAATAGCAAAGATATGCAAAACCCAATTCGTTTCTGCTCAGTTTCAGTTTGAGTCCCCCCTGTGGCCAATTACAGTCCTGGACTAAGGAAAGACCCATCCCCAAGGGCTGGGTTGAGAGGTGAGATGCCAGGGACCCTACAGTGATGTAAATCATTGTGGATGCATCATAGATGTGGCCTGAAGTGGGAAGCAGCTACAGCTGTCACACCTGTCACTCTGCCTCCCAGTCAGAGTCCCAGAGTTGAAGGCCACAGAGAAAAGCCATGGCCTTGAGGTCCCTTCCTAACCATCCCATCGCCAAGGCCCAGGCTCCTGACAGAAGAGTGGCAAGCGAGAAAGAGGAAGGTGAAAGACGAGGGGGAGGAAGCCCGCGCTCAGCCTGCCTCAGCTCCCCTTGGGCGAGGACGGGAGCTCTGAGCGAGGCTCTGACTGGACACCCCTCCTGGAGGAAGAAGGCATCAGCCCTCCTTCCCCTCTCCTTCAGATGAGGGAGACCAGGACCAGCCCCCTGGG
>NW_003852411.1:12291556-12295562 GCF_000181295.1 Otolemur garnettii
TAGAAAACGTAAGACGTTCATTGTTAACGAACTTTAGAGGTCTTAGTTTTATTCTAAGAATTCCTCTGCTCTTATTGATAGTAATTGCAGAAGGTTTTGACTAATTTGATGAAATTAGATGTATTACTAAAAGGAAATAAGATATAGCCTATGTTCAAGTTGTAATAAACTTCCCTCCTGAAACCAAATTATAGCTAGTGGAATATTTTAAACATTTTAAATGTGCCATGGTTTCAGAATTTGCAGTAGGTTTTAGCGAAATTTGTTTCTGTGCTTTCAAGTTTTATAGAGATAAATCACTATTCCTAATGAAGTCTACAGAACCACAGTCGTTTGAACACTTTTAATTTTTATATGCTGTATTTTAAGACACTCAGGGTGCTTTATGTGCATGTTAATATTTATCTTCATAATATCACTGTTTTGGAGGGAAAAGGTATTATTGTTCACTGATTAGTTTTTTTTGTTTTTTTTTTTTTGAGACAGACTCTCACTATAACACCCTCAGTAGGGTGCCATGGCGTCACAGCTCACAGTAACCTCAAACTCCTGGGCTCAAGTGATTCTCCTGCCTTAGCCTCCCAAGTAGTTGGGACTACAGGTATCCACCACACCCGGCCACTTTTTTTTTTTTTTTGGTAGTTGTCATGGTTGTTTAGCAGGCCTGGGGCAGGGCTCAAACCCATCAGCCCCGGTGCATATGGCTGGCACCCCAACCATTGTGCTATGGGCACCAAGACCACTGATTTGATATTTTGCTTCATCACTGTTCAAAACATTTTTGGGAAAGAGGCTGTGCTGTATGATAGATATAGCGTGGGCTTTAGAATTACTTTTTAGTTTTTTTTGTTTTTTTTTTGAGACAGAGCCTTCAAGCTGTCCCCCTGGGTAGAGTGCCATAGCATCAAAGCTCACAGCAACCTCCAACTTCTGGGCTCAAGCAAGTCTCCTGCCTCAGCCTCCCAAGTAGCTGGGACCACAGGCACCTGCCACAGTGCCCAGCTATTTTTGGTTGCAGCCCTCGTTGTTGTTTGGCGGGCCCGGGCTGGATTCGAACCTACCACCTTAGGTGTATGTGGCTGGAGCCTTAGCCGCTTGAGTCACGGGCGTTGAGCCTAGAATTATTGATAATAGAATTAAAATGCTAGTTCCTCCCCTGAGCAACTAATTGGCCTTGAGCAAGTGACTTAGCCTGTTTGAGTTTTGGGTTTCTCATCTGTGAAATGGAGACAGTATCTGCCTTGCCTTATGTTTCTATGTTTAAAACTATACACACCAGTCTCCCTATAGTTTATAAATGCTTCTACATTTAAAATAAGACATGTGAGCTCCTGGTTAAATGGAGCTGCCAGCATCAACACCAGCATCAATGTCATTCTATTTGCTTGTCACAAGACCTGTGGAGGCAACTGGGCAGGAGTTACCTTCATTTCATGACATTTCACAAAGGAAACCAAAGCTGGGATGGTTTCCCTATCACCTGGTACCACAGAGAGAATGTGTATCAAGAGCCAGGACCAGAACCAGAAGCGAGAGCCCCTGAATGGCTCAATCCACTAGATTCAACCCTGCTTCCCAGTAAGTGGCACATATATATTCCAACCAGATGAACGGTCTTATTTCTGAACACCCCCAACTGGATGGCCAAAATCCAAGCAAGAAGCTACAGCTTCTCACTTGCCAGGAGCAGAGGAGCATAACCGCAAGAGAGTGTGGGATCTGGATCAGGACACCAGCCCCAGCTCCCCACACCCCATCTGTAAGACCCTGGACACACTACTCAGCACCTCCCTTTTCTCTTCTGAGAAAATATGGCAAGAGAAAGTCGGACAAAGTTATCATTCTCCCAGATCTAAGATGCAGCGACTGTGCTCTAGAAACCTAAGGTTTAACTAGTCTCCGCATGTTCTCCCTGAAACCAGCACACCTTCTTTTTCCTCTCAACATCTGCAAGCTCCACCTCACGCCTTCCCTTTGTGAACTACAATAAAATCTTCAGGCTCCCTGTCACTTACCAATTAGACCCTCTCTTGGCCAAGGGGATCCCATAAAACTGAATGACTAGCCATGGGGAAGGAGATCAGACATGCCTCATCATGTCTTCCCCCCTCCTTAAAGATGTCCTTGTGACTCATTACCAGGCCTAGGGCTGTGCAAGACATACCTTCAGGTCCTCAATATATACAACAAACTGAGTCTGGGCCTAGTCTGCTTTGTCTCTGATTAACAGACCCCTATCTTAATTCAAGCATTCCTTCTTGCGGACTTCTGGTCTAAGAGACAAAGCCTAACTTTTCCAACCCACTGTCACCTAAACACTCTTAAAGCCACCTCTAACCTGTAAGCCCCTGCTTTGAGGTGTCCCACCTTTTGGGGCGAAACCTATATATGCCTTCCACATACTGATTTATGACTTTACCTGTAATTCCCATCCCCCTCTAAATGTATAAAGCCAATCCCCCCCCCCAAACACTGTGTCCACCTGCTCAAGGTTTCATGGATATGGCCCCGCATCACGATCCTCAGAATAAACTTCTTTAAAATTCTTTTGCTGAGTAAGGCTTATTCTCTGTTGACACCTTTGGTGACCAGTCTGCACTCATCACATCCGCCAGGTACTGGCTACAGTGACACACACAATAGAGCTGTTGCACTTTCACATCGATACGAGCCACGGATATTTACAACATAGACACAAGGTGCAAATCTCCACCCAGGTGAGGCATATTTTGTCCACAAAACAGACACGTAAACATGCCCTTTAATTCTCCATTCTAACTTGCAAATCCATAGAATAGACGTTTATGCTATCTCCATCTCATGCAAACACGCCTTGGCTCTTCACCCCTGCCTCCCTCTTCCATGCACGCACACACGCGCACACACACACACGCATGAGAGTGCATGCATCTAACTGCCCTAGAACGGGAGCTGCAGGCCCAGGATGGTGGTCTTGCCTGATTTATTTCCCTGTATAACACCCAGTGAATGCAAAACCCGAAGAAAACAAAAAAATCCAAACCAAACTACACGGGGGTTTTGAAACTTCTTTCACTTTCTCTGCCTTTTCCTCCTTTTAGTTGGTACCAAAGCCAGTTCCCACCCCACTCATTTCTCTCCACATTGAGCTCTGTCAATGCATGTGGCTTTCCTGAAAGAGAGATCCTCCCGACATCAAGGTCTTACACTTAGAACACAGCAGGTGTTCAACAAATATCTGTTCAGTGAATCAATGGTGCATCTCAATATAGGGAAAAAACAGTGCATATATGAGAAAAAATTAGCTATTACCTACCACCCGAGGAGTAATTCCAACTCAAGTGTTCACCAGCTACTAACTGGCACTCATGTTGGGAGCTTCCCTGAGGGAACTAGGTTAATCTCAGCACAGAGCTAAGAAAAGTCTTTTAAGCATCACGTTTTATCTTTTGCCCACCTCTCCCCCAAATCAAAATTCCATGTTCTAACCGTATCTTTTCCACATTCACCCATCTTGAGAGAAATGCAGTGGGAACAGAAATCACGTTCTGATAAAAAGAGATGCTGTGAGTAGCAGTTGTGCTCTCCCAGCACAGAGCTAGAAATGAACAAAAAGCCGGGAGGAGGTGGAGGCTGTCAGAGGAGAGTCACCGACTACCGGCAGAAAGAATGGAAATGCACCAAAGGCTGAAGGGCTGGCGGAACTCCCCATCGCCCTCTGCTGACTCAGCCCAGCTGAGTAGCCCTGAGATGCTCTCATCGCCCCACTCAGCCTCAGTTTCCCCATCTCTCCATGAAAAGCCCTCATGCCTCTTCCCTTCACCTTCTCTTGCTCCCCACGTCCCCACTTTCCTCGCCTCAAGCAGAAAGGACAAGGAAAAGGCAGGTCTGTACAACTCTGCCAGGCTCACTGGCACAGCAATGCTGTATAAATAGCCTGTGTTGTTATACCATGCTGTTTTAATGTCCAGTGCTATCATCCCATGCTGTATTAGTACACAGTCCTATCATACTCTGCTGTATTAAT
>NW_003852411.1:12296478-12307414 GCF_000181295.1 Otolemur garnettii
TATCATACCATGCCATATTAACACCCAGTGCTATCATACTCTGCTATATTAACAGCCCCCAGTGTTACTGTACCATGCTGTATTAATACCCAGTACTATCACACTATGACCACAGAGATCTAAATCAAGCTGGGGGCTGAGGACTGTAGTCACAATTCCACCCCCATATTCTCAGCCCCAGAGACAGTGTTCCCAGGGGAAAATTGTGTTTTCCTCGATCTTCAGCTGCTTGGGAAACTCATGTATTAGGGCGGCCTCCTTACAGAAAACCCTCTAAAAATACCTATCAATATATATTTAGCTCCAGATATCATCCTCCCACCAGCAGACTTCAGGCTAAACCATTCTGTGTATGCCCCTGGAGAGAAGCTGGGGCTGGAGGACGCCCGCGCCCAGCACTGCTGCAGCCTTCCCTGAGCTCTGCGCTTCCCTGCTCCTGCTTCCTCGGTCCTCCTCCTGCCTGGGTATGCACCCGCTGTTCTCCTAAACTGCAGCTAAGGATGTGGAGATGGCTCCATGCTCTTTGCCATGCCTTTCCTCAGAGCTGATTCCAGGGTAAAAAGGAAAAAAAGACTCCTGCAGCACCCAGACCGGGGTAGAACTCAACATTCTACCCCCTGCCCTAAGCCTTGAGTGGCTCCCTACTGCCCTCTGGTTAAAGTACAAAGTCCTTAGCATGCCCTGGACTGGCCCCTGGCCACCCCTCCAACCTCATCTCTCACCATCCCACTTATCACATTTCCAGAAGTCTCCTATGGTCTGCCTCTTCCTCTCTCTCCAGGCCCCCACCTCCAAGCTTTTGTGACAGCGTTCTGTCACAGAAAAGCTCTTCTCCATTCCTGTCCTTCTAAGTCCTATCTAAATGTGACTTCCTTTGAGCAGCTTCCCCCAGTACCTTTCTTCTGGGTTCTCATGACACATGGCCTTCCTCCACCTAATGGGGGACGTAGCCCCAGCCCAGCCACACCTAGCACCACGTCTGTCATGCTGTGGGTACCCAACACTATCTCTTAAGTGACTGCCTGAGCCCTGGGGTGATGACCATGGCAAGGAAAGGAGATAGGGCCAGGCACGGACATTCCTGCCCACTCCCCAGAGTTTGCACCACGTACCCCACCATGAAGGGAACAGTCAGAGCAGGTCGTCCCCTGTTGTAAAGCTGGCAAAACGGATGGCAAAGCATGTCTTGAACTGATTCTCATTTTTTTGATGGGAAAAGAGACAATATCACCAAGATTCCAGAATAGGTTTGTAATGTCACAATACTTTAGCATACAATTGGAAATAAAGATGTCCTCGGTGGAAAGGGATGGCTTACTTCTCACTATTTGGCCTGGACCAAAAGATGCACTGGGGAAATAAGAAGAGAAGGCCAAATTGTTCCAGTAGCACAGAGCAGCAGGTGCCACGGGTGTCGTCGCTGAGCTTGGGGGGCAGTGTAGAGCCGACACCAAAAGCAAACAGGCCTTTTTCGAGTCCTGGCTTTACCATATGCCAATGGGCCTGGACAATAACCAGGCCTAATAATTCTTACCTTGGGATACCATTTTTAGGATTAGGAAAGTATATTTATTTATAGGGGACTTTGGCATCTGGTTCAACAAATGGCAAATAAATGCCTGGTGGTGTGATACAGCTGCTGTCTCCTGACGCTATTCCCACCCTGTCCACATCACTCTTGGAGGTTAAGTATTCAATATTCAGCCCTGCCCCTGCCAATCACCCAGGAAGCAGTCCCCACGAGGTAACACTGACAATCAAGCACACAGGCCAGATGACTGGAATCTCAGAACCTTTTCATGGCCTGGGGACTGAGCTCCCAGCTTTCATCTCCCTAACAAAATGACCAGAATGCGAGCAGGCTGGGAAGATACAGATATAGAAAAGAGACAGAGATACTATCTGGCTCTGCCAGACCTAGGAGAGCCTCCACCTCAGCCCCAGGCTGCCCTCAGCACTCACTTTCGCATCCTATAGACAAACGATTCAGTTCAGTGAGTGCTGATCGAGTACTGACTATCCGCCAGGCTCTGGGCCTATGAAGATGAACAGAGATCTAAGGCACAGTCCTCTCCCCCATCTCTCCATTGTTACCCATGGTTTAGGAGTGTCCTTGAGTTTTCAACCTCCCCTCTCATTTGCCCTTCTATTCCAGGTACTATAACTTATTATCAAGATTAATACATAATAGAGACTCCAAATAACTAGGAATTCCCCAGATGGCCTGACAAATAGCATCTCCTGAGTTGTTCCCAATGCAAGAGCAAGCCCAGGTTCTGTAAGATAAAAGTTTGTTAAAGGAATGGCAAATTCCACTGTCTTTTAGCAGAAATGAGAACATATTAATAGCATTTCCTTCTGCATTCAACATACTAGTTTTGCTGAATTACTGAATGGGTGAATGATTGAACAAACAAACCAACTGATGAAGAAATCAGCTGGAACCTCTGATCTAGTTTCTGTGTATCAAACCATGCTATGCCACCAGTTAAGCAGCGTGCCTCTTGACCACAGAGCAGGGAGTGTGATTCCAAGCCCACAGAGGGAAGGGTTGGTGTGGGCACCTGCAGCTCCTGTCCTCTTCAGCACACATGTGAGCCTCATCTTGGGCAGGGCACATCTGCCTGACTAGGCCTCTCCCTGAGTGGATCCCACATTACTTCAAGGGGACCAAAGGAACAGCAATCACAGAGCATTAGATCCAGAGTCCTTGTGGTTGTGAGGGACAGATGGTGTGGGGAAAAGAGTGTCGAAGAAGGTACTTAGAGCCAGAAGTGAGATCAAGTCCTGGATCCAGTGCCCACTAGCAAGTCATGTGCCCTCTCTGACCCTCAGTCTCTTCATCTGTGAAATGAGGAGAGCAAGATCCTTCTATGGGATTGTGAGGACTAGAGAAAGTAACATACAAATGCACTTCCTAAACCATGAATGCCTTCAACCTGCCGCCTAACCACACCAATGGTTAGAATAGGGGTCCTCAAACTTTTTAACAGGAGGCCAGTTTACTGTCCGTCAGACCGTTGGAGAACCAGACTGCAGGCCCCGGAACAAGTTGGCTGCTAAGCAGGACAGGCAACTGCAGCAAAAAACACCTGGCAGGCCAGATAAATGTCCTCAGTGGGCCACATGTGGCCCGTGGGCTGTAATTTGAAGATGCCTGGGTTAAAAGGTCAGAGGTGGCAAGTAGAGTGTGGTGACCCAGGACCCCCAGCTGCCTGTCTCTCAGGCAAGGTCAATGAGAGCAGTTTTACACCGAGCCAGTTTTCTGACACCTCCGCACTCACCTCCCCACTCTCCCCTCCCAGCACCGAGACTGCAGAGCTGTGCAGCCTCAGCCCCGAGGCGCTGTCGTGCTCCAGCACCTGTCATTCCTCCTGTGCACAAGAGGAAAATGGGAGGTGACACCTGGAGATGAGGTGGGAAGGAAGAGCTGTCAGCAGACACTGCTGTGGGTGCAGGTGCCAGGAAGGCAAAGGGGAATGCTGGGTGGCCTGCAGATGGGCTGCACAGGTCAGGGCTAGAAACATCAGCCCTGGATCTGCCATCAAGAAATAGCTGATCTTGGACAAATGACTTTTGCCTTCTGTCCTCTACCCTCCCTGAGGCCTAGATGACCTATCTCTAAGCCTGCTGCACCTGCCCCACTAGGCTGGAATCACAACATACTTCATGGAATCTAAGGCCCCAGCAATTGTAAGATGCCCCTGAATTTTATGTGGAAGGAAGGAAGGAAGGAGCAAGGAAGGAAAGGAGTTATAAATTAAACAACATCATGGGCGGCACCTGTGGCTCAAAAGGGTAGGGCGCCAGCCCTATATGCCAGAGGTGGTGGGTTCAAACCCAGCCCCAGCCAAAAAATAAATACATACATAAATATAATAAATAAATTAATTAATTAAACAACATCATACCACTATTGTAAGGCACAGGTTAATTTCTAAGTTGTTCCAGCATGAAAAATATGCCTCTTAGAGGTGGCACAGTGTGGCGGAGGAAAGCACGGTGGAATGTAAAACTCAGTATGATCATCCATTCCTGCAGGATGAACTGCAACCCTGAGCCCCTTGGCCCGTCAGCCAGGGTCTCCAAGAGTGAGCACCAAGCCCTTTCCTGGAGCACATTCCAGTGCAAATTAAGGAGAGAGAAAGAGAACAGTCCACCCTGGGAAGAGGGTTAAGCAGCAGTCTGGAGGAAGGGCCAATACACAGAGCCAATGAAGAGCTGCTAAGAAAAGGAGGGCTGTGTGGAGAGGGCAGAGGGGGGCAAGTGGGAAGGCCAAGCTCAGAGCCTGCACCCACTCCCGTGCGCCCCCTGGACACACAGGGCAGACCTTCTAGGCTGTGTTGATGAAAGGGCCCTGCTGCCTCCTACAAATCCGCTCCTTTAACCACATAATGAACCTCATTTGAACACAAAGATAACTTGTCTCTGATAAGTCTTCCATCTAGTCAAATGGTCCAGTTCCTCCACCTCCTCTTACCCAGCACAGTGCCCAGAACCCCACACCAGAATGGCTGGACTCTCCTTTAGAAGTACTTCGACCTGCCAAATGCCTGAGAAAATGTGGCATCCCAAAGATATACGCTGGAGCATCTTTGATAAAATTTATCACAGCAAAAACCAGAAAGCAATCCAAGTATCAAATAACCGCAAAAGAAGAAGCAAGCTGTGCACATCTATTTAATAAACTGCCGGTCCATTGTTACAGAGTTTACCAAAATACACAATAACATGTAATATGCTCATACAATATTGGGCAAAGGCAGTGAAACTACGAGCATTTAAAAGAGAGCTTGCTGCGGGCTGAGAGGAAATATCACAAAATGATCAGGAGCTTTGCCTAATCAGTGAACGTTTTTTTTTTTTCTTCTCTTGACATTTCTATAATGAAATATTATAGTTTAAGATAAAACTAAATGGACAGGACAAGAAATTTCAAATGGCCTCTGACACAGATAGAACTGAGCAAGACCAAGAATTTATATAAACATAACGAACAATACACATGCATTACAATACTTTTCTTCTGATAGAATCACAACATTTCTAGAAAGCTCAGATTCTCATTTAGGCCTTTTCTAATGCGGTATATATTATTTTCTTTTAAGGACACTTAAAATATCACCCAGTGTACTTCTGTACGTGGTACTTCTGTAGTACCATGTACCAAGTGTATTTTCATATATAAATCACATTTAAAATGCAGTAGTAGACTTTTCTTTTAGAAAAATAACCTCCAGAAAATCATTTCGTGAGGCAACAGATATTTTTAAACGTGCAGCCAACCCTCCTTATCTGTTCCCTTCCATCCCTATACTCCAGTCTGTTCCATTTTCAGCATTTTCTCTTCCACTCCATCCCAATTAGCATAAAGGTTAAAAATATGAGCATTGTGTCTATTCCACAAGATAGTAAAGCAGAGGTGATCCTTCCCTAGCCTTACCCTTTCAACCTCCCCCAACCCCCTCCTCTGACTGGTCCCTGTCTGGGTAAGTTACCCTGACTGGGTAAGTTCCTCTTTCCTCCCCTCTCCTCTTGGCCAATCATCAAAGTGGCTACACATTTCCCCCATCCTCTCCATTCTCGGGCACTCTCTTCTTTTCCTCAAAGCTGTGAAGTACTATCTGCAAGGCACCTGATAAGGCAATTTCCAGACTATACCACTTACTGTCACTTCTACACAGGCCGGCTCACTGCTCCAGTAAGCACCAAGAGCCATCTGACACTAAGACCAACCAGAAGTCACAAAATCCCAGGGCAGACATGCCCATCACCACATTCCCCGGGCCCATCACATTTGCTGCCAATGTCACTGGGTCAGCCCAATGTCCTTGTACTATATTTATTTCCAAAAGAATGATTAATCTAATATTAAACTAAAATGCACTGCCATCATATATGCTGCCGTGACACCAAGTCAGCCCTAATGCAGTATTACTATATTAATTTCCAAGGAGTGATTTATGAAATGTTTTAATATGGTTCCATGTTACACTATTAATAAATCTGCAAATCATAAAAAGTTCTGTGTTAGGGCATGAGTGTCAATTATCAGTTTGGAAAATACATCTAGGGTCTTCTCTGGCCCCCCAAAGAAACAGCTTTGGACAGCATCTTTTGGCCCATCTCTTGGGGGTGCCACTCAGCCTAGGGAAAGCTACTTGCTTTAGCAAAAAGGCTCACAGGGAAATGTCACCCCACCCAGGGAAGTGGTATTTAGCATCCGAGCCAAGCACAGAATGAAAACCCAGAAGCTGCAGAACCGGAGAGTCCCAGGGCCTCCGCCTAATGCCACACACATCTCCTCTAAGGGGCTTCCCTAGGACTCAGCCCTGGGGGAAATCTCCATCCTGAACTCCTCTGCTCCTACCCACAGACACTGTCTCTCCACCCTGGGTTCCCTGCCCAGCCACGTTATGACACGAAGGCCCACATGCAAAGGAGGGAGAGGAAGAGGACTCACCCACTGAGGACCACGATGAAGTCCATAACATTCCAGCCGTTGCGGAGGTACGAGCCCTTATGAAAGATGAACCCCAGGGCCACGATTTTGATCCCAGCTTCAAAGCAAAAGATCCCAATGAAATAGGGTTCTGTCTTCTCCTGCGGGAATAAGGAGCAGAGGCACCAGTGAGGGGAGGCCTGTGCTTTATCAGACAGAGGCCCACCTGGCCACCTCCTGGAAGTCTGTGCTGGGCCTGCGCACATGCAGGTGGGAAGTCAGGGTGCTGAAGGGGACCCAGGGCTGCAGGCTGGGACTTGCAGAATGCAACAGAGCCAGGGAGCGCATGGGGGACAGCTGTAACAGATCTGGGGGTCACACCCAGAGGTTAGACTTCGTCCCCAGGAAGGTCCCTGTTGGTCTAGGCTCTGCCCTGAAGGAGTCTCCACACAGGTGGAAGGTCATCGGGCTGGAGCCACCCACCTGCACTTTGGATTTTCAGCAATCTGTTTGCTGTCTGTAGGGGGAGTACCTGAGACCTGTGACTCATTTCTTTAAGGAGAATACAGACGTAAGCATTTAGGAAGTTCATAACCACAAATACACACAAGCTCAGAGCATCCTTCATCCTCCCACTGCAGAAGCCCCTTAGGAAAGCGGTGCAGAGCAAGCCGGCCCTGCCTGCCCGTTCTTCCTGCCTGGCTCCCATGCAGTGTACAGGAGCGTTTTCAGTGCCCTCTGTTCCTTTCAAATCCCAATGGGGTTTGTCAGTAAACCGTCCCTTGGTTAAGAGCAAACTCCTTACAGAACTCACAGAGAGGAGGAGAGAGAGGAGTGTGATAAGGAAACCCCGAAGATGCAGAAGGCAGGAAGGTGAGAAAGAGGGAGCACATACCAGCCTCCGGGACATCGGGGTCTTGTCGTCCTCAGGAAGATGCTGCTCCAGGGCCAACACGATGCAGTTGGCAATGATGGTGGCCAGGATCATATACTCGAATGGCGTGGAAAAGGTGGAGTTAAGGAACAAATTCACCAAAGACACAGGCAGGCCGTTTCTAATATGGCCACGCCCATAAATACACAACCTTTAGCAACCCACACTGTGTCTGTGCAGTTTGTGTGATTCATGTTAGCACACAGGCAGGCAGGACAGCGGATGGCCCTCAGCACAAGAAACCACAACCATAAATGACGGGTGTCTGAACACAAGGCATCCTTCCCAAGGAAAGGAAGTATGTAGCCAGCAAATAATATAGTTAGGCGTATGGCAGACACTCCAGACACAGAGCAAATTTAATGACAAATCCAGGAATTAACCCAGGAGTGAAAATGGAAGGGGGAAGAAGAGAGAAAGAAACCCAATAATGCCATGGCAGGAGTCCCCATTCTCCCCAGGCTTCAAATCACTGGCTTGGGTAACAATGTGTAAACAAAAACCCAGCTGCAGCCGCCTGTTGCTGTCTAGGGACTCACATCTGGAGACCCCTCCTCTAGAATTCAGCTCAATTGAGTAAAAGAAGAGCCCTCGGAAAAGAAACCATTCTCTCTCTGTGAGCTTCCTTCTGTTTCAACCTCCAAGTCAGAAAAATACTTCATGGGCCCAGGAGAAGCTTGCTTTGTCTCTCCTTATTATACCCAAGCTTCTGTATCTATAGGAAGCAGAGAGACGCTCCATGAGCCTAAATCCAGGATGGTAAAGCCCAGGCCTCTAGGAACCACACTACAAATGAATGAATTCAGGCATTTTTCTGTTACATTCTTCTGAAAATAGGTAAGGGGCTCCCTGTGCTCTCTGAAAACCGGGGCTTTAACTCAGGTGCCAGCACCCTGACTCCCACGGAGGTCTTGCCCCAAGCTCACAGGGAGATGGGGGTGGGGGGTGGGAGCTGTTAGAAAACAGAGAGAGGGGAATCACCAGGCCCAGAGTTGGCATCTGGGATTTCACTCTGTCACCACTGTCATGACAACAAAAGGCTGCTGTAGCTGGTCTTGCTGAGCGACCTGTGCTCTGGAAGATTCTGGAATCGGGCAGGAAAGAAGAGTAGAAGATCTTGCAAAGTAGGGGGAAGGGATAGGAAGGGACATTTTTTGTCTCCCTACTCACCAGGATGGCTGTGTCTGACACAGGCCTGGAGCCCTCCCCAAGGAGCAGGTCAGGACTAAACCCCTGACACCTCCTCAGCTATGATGATGCCCAGGATGTCTAAGGAGGGCAGGGCATGGCGCACTCTGCAGGCAGAGGCAGGGTTTGCAAAGGGATGTGAACTGCCATCAGCTGCTGTGTCCAGGAAGCTGCAAGGGTGCGTCTGGCAGTGCCATCTCCTCCCCGTCACCATGCACCCCTGGGTCACACTTATACTCCAGCAGCTGGATGGATGGCGTTCCTTGCCACATACCTCCAACACTTACACACACCCAGGCCCCAGGGACAGCTCCGCTGGCCTCTGCTTCCCTGTGTGGCTCAGCCACCAGATCTGAAAACAGACAGGCCTGAGGCCCTCAGAGCCAGCCCACCGCCACACCTGTGCTTGACAGCCTCACTGCACAGACAGCCCCTCAGCACCCCTGACTCCTCCTCCTCCAGCCTCTCTGGGTGCCAAGCTAGGCCCTGCAGTGACACAAGCCAGCAGGCACACAGCACAGACGCCCACCAGCTTGCACATCAGGCCCGCCCAGGGCCACCAGTGCTCACTATTCACAGGGAGCCTACTCCTCCCCTCCCACCACAGCCTCTAACCCCGAACCCTGAAGAAAGCAGAGCAACTAGAAATCACCCCGAGACCCAGGGTCCGTAAACAGCCTCAGGGGTGCTGGGCCTGGGGCAGATGCCAGAATCCCCAGACCCATCTAGTAAGATAAAGATGGGAAGGTGGCAGGAAGCAGTGGCTGAGAAACCCACAGGCTTTCCTGAAAACATGCCAAGGGGATGAGTCCAGAAAGGGAGCTGAGGACATGCCTGTAAGTCTCTGTGAATGACGACAGAAGGTGAGGGCAGTTAGGGCAGCGTTCCCGATGTGCAGGCCACGAAACACCGGTGCTATGGGAACCTGCCATCAAGTTCACAACGGAAAACCCAGGTGAGTTAAGCAGACTGCTCCCCAGTAGGGCTTCTTGGAGCCCTTAATATCATTGTACACACCACACACACACACACACACACACACACACACACACACACACAGAGTGTTTCCCAAACTTCTGCACCATGTAAGTCTTTCGCCAGAGCATCACTCTTGGGAACACTGTTCCCAGGAACATACTTGGGAAGCCCTGACACATGGGAAGTCCCCAAAAGTAGGAGAAGAGGACCAGTGGCTCTGAGTGGAGTGAAATTAGGGTCTCTCCCATATCAACCCCTGATTTTGTTCCTAACAAAATTGTTCACAGAAGTGTGGGGCTCACTCCCTTGACTGGAAATACCCCCCATGCAAGCTCAGAAACCTGCTCAGCACAGACAGGGAGCCCAGAGGCCGGCCTGGGAGGTGGAACTGGGAACCAGCAGTTTCTCACTCAAGCTGCAGACCTCTCGGGCTCTCTCAGGTCTGTGCGGGGTCTCTGATAGTCTGATGAGATGAGTCTACTAAAGACCTGGAGGTGACAGGCACAGGAGTAAAAGGAAATGAGCTCTTGGTGTGGCTCACACACACAGCTCCGATGCTCACTCCCACCATATCCTCTTGGACTTGGCCACACCCCTGTTACCCCATTATCTGTTCCCACATCCACGTTGGCATTTTCCTAGCTAGATACTCCAAATATACCACTCCCTGGGCAGTGCCGTGGCTCAAAGGAGTAAGGCGCCAGCCCCATATGCCAGAGGTGGCGGGTTCAAACCCAGCCCTGACCAAAAACTGAAAAAAAAGCAAAAAATAAATATACCGCTCCCTGCTAGGACTTTTGAGTTCAACTAGTCCAGTACATCTATGGGCAGATATGTGAGTTTTGTTGGGGCACAGGCTGGACAGTGTTGCCATGACCACTGCAGGATGCTCAGGGCAAGAGAATGGTTCTAGGTGCTACCAAGACAACTCCCCATGACCGGAGGGAGATCTGGAGGCTGAGAATTCATGAGGTCCCAATGACTGCTACTACCCAAAACCCTGCAGGCTAAAAGGTGGGAATTTGGTACTTCGTAGGTTCTGAGAAGTCTCTTACTCCCTCTTCCTCCCCAGCCAAACCCTCTGCTTGCTGCCTTATGTGTAAGGATCATTCAGAGCAACAAAGCTTTGGCTTAATGTTTGTTTGTTTTTGCTTAAAATTAAAACCGTCCAGATGCATATACCCTTGAGAGGGATGTCCTATTCAACCTTACAGATCCTAAGATCTCACGATGAAGCCATGCCTGGGGTAATGAAGAATCTGGGGTGAGACTATAGAAACTCAGTGGGTCTGTGGGCCAAATGAAGGAAATGACAGCAGTGGGGAACTCTCAGGGGAGGCGAGCAGGAGAGAACACCCAGTTCTTCCAGGTCCCAGCCATTCTCCTCTACAAGT
>NW_003852411.1:12307550-12399135 GCF_000181295.1 Otolemur garnettii
GACCACAGGCGCCCGCCACAACACCCAGCTATTTTTGGTTGCAGCCATCATTGTTGTTTGGTGGGCCGGGGCTGGATTCGAACTTGCCACCTTAGGTGTATGTGGCTGGCACCTTAGCCACTTGAGCCACAGGCGCTGAGCCTACAAGCCCTTTTCTTTAACCTCTTCTCTATTTCCCTTTCTAACAAAAGCCCAACAAACAGGTATTTACTTTACTGTGCTTTTGCCACCACCTGCAATGGCCTTTCCTCTCTTTTCTGGTCATACAGCCAGACCAAGCTGAAATGCCACCTATCTACAAAGATTTCTCCCTATGCCCCATAGCCCACATCACGTAATTTTATTATTTTTTCTCCTATTTAAATCCCCAAGGAACTAGGCCTGGAAAGCAGGCATCTCATTCATCTCTCCAGTGGCAGTGCTTAGCAGAGACCCTGGTATACAGTAGGAGCTTACTCAGTGTTAAATGCAGTGTGAACAAATGGGAGGTATCTCCTTGCCAAGGCATCTTTCTAAAGAGCCATTATAAAGGCAGGATTTTGTCATTCACTATGGCTCAGGCTGGGGCTCCTGCTCATCCACTCCCACCCTGGGGTTCACTCAGAGGTACCACACCCATTTCTTCTCAGCAGCAAAACTTCAAACCCAGCAGTGATGGCTTCGCTACATCTCTAAAGGAAAGAGTCTAGATGGCCAATAATGGTCCCCTGGTTAAGCTAGTAGTAGGCTGAACCCAGACATGACTTGGAAAAGTCCCAGAAAGCTCCAAGTCACCACATCCTCAAAGAACACCCTCCCCACCATGGCAATCACAACCAGGGACAAGACACGAGTCTATCCAGGACCCTGACTCCTCCTGCCTAGCAACGCAGCAACTCCCATGACACTCTGTGCCTGACACAAAGCACATTTCAGAGAAGAATATCTATCCCTACTGTCCAGATTGTATTTTGAGATCTTGAACAAATGAAGCAGTGATGGAGCAGTGAGGCATGGGAGCCCAAGGGCAGGGCCTGGCCCGTCTCACTCAACTCTGCATCTCTGGTGCTGGCACCATGTGTGGCATGCAGGGGGCTCCAAGGAACTATTATTTAATTAACTAATTAATTAGTACTGAGCTGATAGATGGCTAGTGAAAGGAAACTGGAGCCAGAGGCATCTTTAAAAAGGTGCCCCATACTCTCTCTACACTGGATACCTATCTGAACTTTCTGTACTGTACATTGTGGACATGCATTATCTATTTTTAAAAAGAAAAAGAAAAAAACCAGCATGTGTAGAAGATCCCTTTAATGTTGAAAGAGAGAGAGAAGAAGAAGAAATTCTGTCTTGCTGGAAGGGTAATGAGTTTTCTCTGAGCAGTATAGGGTGATTTTCAATTTCAAGTAGGGTGTCTGAGTGTGAGGATAAGCCTGCATTACTTTGTAATTATAAAATTAATCAACTGAGGCTATATGTATTCTGAAAAAAGAAAAAAGAAAAAACCAACACAAAAACCTATCCCACCCTGAGGGCAACGAGGAAGGTGACAGTCACAGAAATCTCAGAAAAGATTTCTGAGTGGATCAAATGCAGGAGAATAAAGGCACAAGACCAAATGAGGAAATGACCATGAAAGTCCTTTGAAATCTGCAAAAGGCACCTCCCCTCCCAGACATCTCGCCGCTCACTAGGGGCCTCATTTCTTAAACTTTCCTGGCAATCTCCCCAACACCCCTTCGCTCCTCTTTCCCTCGAAGCCCGTTAATGAGGACCTATGTCATTCCAACTCTCCCTCTCCTGTCTCACAGCTTCAAGACAATCATTAGGGAAATGATAAAAATAGGTTCGTTTATTGATTTATCTCCTTTACCCAACCCTCCTTCCTTCGAACGGTTGACTTGTTTCCTTAGCAACACAGCTAATTTGAGCAGTGCTGCTCAGCCTGCACACCTGCCATTTGTTCACTTCCTTCCTAAAATGCAGAAAGCTGGGATAAGTGTGGTGGTGCTGGCTCTGCAGTCAACAGTGCCCTGGGGACCTTCCTCTGCCAGACCAGCATAGCCTCCTCTATCCCCACCTCTCAGGTACAGACCAGCAAGTGCGGGCCTAAGAGGGACTCAGTCAAGCCTCGGACAGCAGATATTGGGTCCCCCAGGGCAACATGCATCTCTGCCACCACAAGGGGGATGACCCTACACTCTTCTGCACTCAGCTGTTCTTCCCTGATCCTATGGCATCAGAACCCTGAGGGGACTGTGCTCCTTAGGGCCACCAGGGACAGGCCAGCAGACAGAATGCTGAGCCCTCTTCTGACTCCAGGCCTAATAGAAAATGTGCCTTTGTGGGGACCAGCTGGTGGTCACTCAGGCACTTCGTGGAAACTCCTGGGTGAGTCCAGAAGAGGCCACAGCCTCAGGGAGACTTGCCTTAGCCTCCTTTACTCACCCATCCCTCCTCCCAGACCTAGAACAATCTCCCCCCAGGAAGATTTGTCCCCAAAGAGTTGTAACAGTCTCCAAAGACGGCCTGGTGGTCTCTCTTTCCACCCCTTCCTCACCTGTACATAAATATTATCATTGTAAAAAGTGGATGTGGACTCAGAGACAGTAACCAGGAAAGGGCCTTGCCTAGTCTGTGATTCGATCAAAGCACTACCCCAAAGAAACACATTAAATATGAACACTAGTGAAATACAGCTTCCCAAGGTTTCCATCCAACTTCTCTCATATGAGAGAAGATTCGGAATCTTCCTTGAGATCTAGAATGCAACAGAAGAAATGTAGCATGGCTATGGGAGACCAGAGCCTGGGCTCTCACTATAAAACCTGTCCCAGCACAGTACTTAAGAGTCAGAGGAAGGCTACCATCATCCATTTCCACAGAACCAGAGAAGAAATAGAAAGGAATCAAAGCCAAAAAGGTCCAGGAACATGCAAGCAAGCCCTCTGAAAACTGTAAGGTAAGACACAAATGCACAGTCACTTTCATTATCCTACTAAATTAATGTTTAAGCATCTGCTGTGGCTTGAAGCTTTGGGGAAAGCATCTGTTAGTGGTCACAGCCTCTAGGAATGGGCTGGCTGGCTGCAGCCATGGGCTGACATCAAGGAGACCCACCTCAACAAAGGGTTTAGAAGAAAATTATGGTAATGGGCCTCTGGGAAGAGAGCAAAGACATTTGGCCACGACCTCCTGGGAATATGGAAAGCACATCCAAACACCAGCCTCCAGAGAAGGATATATGAAACTGATGGCCCTGATGCATTCTCTCCCAGGGATTCAAAAGGACATTAATCACACCCAAGGCCAGGCCTAAGAACCGGAGGGGTTGAACCAGCACAGAAGTCTGGCTCCAGCTCCTACAAGCCCTGATGGAAATGCAGTGAGATCATGCTGGTGACATCATATCCCTCCCGCCTGAGCCCACTGAGAGAGATACATCTGTCCTGAAGGGACGAGTAATATGAAAGAGACGGGACCTTGTGCCTTAAAACCCAGACATAGTGACAGTTACGACCATGGCTTCAACAGAGTGCGTCTGCATCCCTCGTGGGCTTCCTCACCCTTGCTAGAGAGATACTGTTACAGGAGTCTCTGCCTCCTAACCTGTCTCCACAGTGCCATGAGTGCAATTCTTCAACCCTTCATAGAATACAAAATTGAAACCAGCACTGTGAAAACACTTGGGGCCAGCTCCCTTCCTAGAGGGATAATTTGCCTTTTCTCCCAATGATGGTATAAAGTGAGAGTGAGCATGAGGTTCAAAAGATGGAGATCTAAGAAGGCTATCTAATACCTCTCACAAGCTACCATCCTGCTGTGGCCAGGTGAGAGGGCCCAGGTCAAGAGATGAGCCACAGTCCAAGAAGGCTTGGTCCAAAGGTGAACGTGTTCTCTTGTGGGCCCTTCTGGACCTCTTTACAGCTGACCTGGCAGGACGTGGCATTGCAGCCTGAAGGAGACCAAGCCGGAAAAGGGAATAAACAGAAGGGACTGTGTTCCTGGAGGCTCTGAGGGGTTACCAACCAACTTTTCAATTTCCTAAAACTGAATGTTAATCTCTTAAATTTATCAATGGATGGGCCACTCTCGTCCTCAGAGTAAGTTCTACCATGAATTCCCATTCATGGGAATTTCCCTTCTCAGTCCTTACTTTCAGGTTTCCAGTGTCTACCCCAGGCTGAGCAACAGGGGTGAACCAGACATTATCCCCAAAGGGCAAGAGGGCTAAACCCCTGTGCTTCTCCATGTGACAGACATCAGCGCACAACTCTGGCTACAACACTGGAAATCCACACTGCATTCCTTCTACCCCCAGAGCAGGAGAAACACACTGTTAACAAGCATAGAAACAAGATAGAAGGTTCCACATACTCCATATTGTCCCATGTCGTTATCTCATTGTTTTCCTTAGTGTAATTTTTCTCACCGCCCAACCACATCTTAAAAAAAAAAAAAAAAAGATCAGATTGAAAAACCAAACCCCTTTTCTTTTTTTAAAACAAAACAAAACAAAAATGTATCATGTGACTTCCAGCTTTAACATCAGTTTTTTAACTTTGGTTTCCATGGTGGTGGGATGCAACCTGCCATCGCCATGACAACAGCTGCCTCTGTTCAAATTCACCATCTGACAGGCAGTGCTGAGCACGCACATACACACCTCTCTCCTTCTTAATCTCTCTCTCTCTTTTTCTCTGGCTGTCAAGAAGATGGAAATGCCATTACACCTACTCCTAAAGACTTAAAATCTAATGAATGAAAAACAAAGAAAGCAATATTGAGAATATAACAAAGAAGCCAAGAACCCCCCCCCCCAAAAAAAGGTCTTTTGTTTGCCATTGCCAAGCCCCATTGCTCTATTATGGAGGCCAGTGGACTCTGTTACTCAACACAAAAGGCCACAAGTATGGCCCTTTTAATGTTGGCTTTGAAGCCACATCCAAATTCTCTTTACCTCTGGAACAAAGAGCTCTCATCTGACTCCCAGTTCACTGCCCTCTCCATAAAATGACTGAAAGGAAGGGCGCAATGTTGCTACTTTGCTGGGCCACTACTGAAGTCAAGTTCAGACCCCAGCCCTGATTCCCAAAGGACGGAGTGTGCTGGCTCTGTCTGAGGAATCAAGGCAGCACTGCGTCCCTCCTGTTCTCACTGTGTCGCGTCCCTTTCAGCTACGGTCAGCTGGATAAGTCTTAACAACTTTCTGTTATGTGTCTAACTGGAGCCTGGACTCAAAATGCTGTTATTTGACACTGTTTTGATGATCAAGAGATAAATGATTGAATACTACAGAAGAGAGAAGAAAGAAAAGGGGAACATTAAAAACCTCCAGAAGAAAACAAAACGGCAGTGGGTAAATTACCTGTTTCAGGAATCAGAATTTGTGTTGTGATGACACTCTCATGAATCTGAGCCCATCTGGCAGCAACATGCGTTTTAGGAAAGCAGTCTGTGAGCGGCAATCAGCAGCCCCGCCCAAGACTACACCCCACTTTGTATCAACCCACTGTGGTATCTCGGGGCATCATCTGGAACTCAATGCATAAAGAAAGTGAAAGACTCCATAAATCATCTCTGGAAGAATTTTTATTTCCTTTGAAAACTCTGCAACTGTACCCCTGTGTTTAAAGTCACCTAAAGAGCCCATAAATCCAACCACATGAGAAAATGTTGAAGGAACTAATGATATTCAGCTTGGAATGGGACAACTTGAGAAAGACATCATAGCCACTTCCAAGTATCTGAAGGGCTAGCTCATAATAGAGGGCTTAGAGCAGTGGTTCTCAACCTTCCTAATGCCATGATGTATTTTCATTGTTACAAAGGGGTCACCACCCACAAGTTGAGAAATGCTGGTTTAGAGGTTTTCTAAGCTATTCTATATGGTAAGACCAAGACCCAAAGGGTGAAATGCCCAGCCATGGCAGATCCAGGACAATGTAGAGAACTGCCACTGTTCCATCAGGGAATGATGTTAAGCACTAAACCAAGTCCTATGCTAATAAATGTGTAACACCAGGGGAGAAAGTCCTGATACACAACATTTGCCAATCTCTGGGATGTAAATATTCTAACTTCATCATGGAACGTGGAATCTGGAAGAGGCATACACAGAGGAGACGGAAGAGCCAGGACAAGCCAGTTTCAGCACACCACTTGCTCTAACTTCTGTGTCTCTGGGACACTGAGAAGGAGATTGCTGTATTTCACGGCGGTTGTGCTGTGCCCCCTCATGTGCATACAGGGCTAACTAACCAGCAAAGAAGCAAGGTCAATGAGTCTTCATCACTTGCCCCAGGGCCTCCTGGGTGAGCCTCACTGACTCTGCCCCTGAGCCAGACCTGTGCTCAGGAAGTCCGAAGCACCACCCTCATCACAGAAAGCTGTTACCTGTGCTCTGGGCGTGTGCCAGAGCAAACACAGGTGAATGGTTCTGCCAATGTAGTGAAACATAAGAAATTAATCATACCGTTCTCTCAGGCTGAATTCTAGGATACCCAGGAGACGCTGGCTATTTCATCATAGCCTGCAAGAGAACTGAAAGGAATCCGCCAAGGCGTCTGATCAAAGCACGTGGAAAAGAAACAGAAACAAACCAGGTAACAGGCTCACCTCTTACCCTAGAAGATCTGTGGATCTCAGCCTTGGCTGAACTGTAGAATCACCTGGAAAGTTTTTTTAAAAGGCTACAGGTATCCTATCTCCAGAAATTCCAATTCAATTTGTCCAGTCTGGAGTCCAGGCATCAGCCATTCCTAGAAGTTTCCAGGCAGACCTAACGTGAAGCCAGTGAGTACACTGCTTCTCCTGCTGGAGGCCATGAAAGCTAATGCTGTCCTCCAATCAGGTGAGATAACAGTGGCAGAAACTAGAATCACCGAGGCAGAGCAGTGAGACCTGAGAGGCAGCCACCTTGCAGTCCCAGTAACTACCCCGATACACTCATTTCATAGATGTACCTATAAAGACCAGAGAAGAAAGGAGACTTTCTCCAAAGCCAGGGCTAGAAACCTTCCTGGACTCTCAGAACCATGCCCTAAAAAGTTTGGGAAACTGTGATCAGAACAATCAACTAAATCTCTCTGGTCCTTTGACTTAAATTGAGGATTCTAAAATAAAGAGATCATTTAACTTGAGTTGATTCCCTCTTTCCCAGGCCTACTCAGTTGTTCTCAGAGAGCACATCTCAAGGTAGTTCTGAATAGTTTACCTTTCTTAGGGTCACTGAAGAGCCCAGGAAACATTCTGAGACAAGTTGTCTGAACATCCACGCATCCTCCCATCTGCTACAACATAGCTTTGGTTTTACACTAGGTAGAAGTCCACTGCCATGGAGCCCTGCACTATCCTTTCATAAAGATCTCTAGCAACACATTTGAGAAAGGAGAATATTAACCATTGTTTGGAATCAGTTTCCCATTCTCAATGAATTTGCTTCACCTCTATAAATCATCTTTTTTTTAGAGTTGGGGTCTTGCTATGTTGCCCAGCCTGAGCTCAAACTCCTGGCCTCTAGTGATCCTCCTGCTTTAGACTCCCTCCTCAGTAGCTGGGATTCCTAGTTGTTCTTACATAAGTCTTTATTACTCATAATCCTCATATTCATTCTCCTATGCTCCAAGAAAAACACCAAAAACACCTACTTGCTAACTAATAAAAGGATGAAAGTCCCCAGAAGAAGATGAGGGGCTAGAGGGAAAATGAGCAGAGAAATGGTATGAAAGAAAGAAAACAGGAAATGTGATAAAAAGAGCCCAACCCTTACTTAGGAGCCCAGGGTTTAGTCCCCACTCTGTCATTTACTGAGAAACTTGTGGCAAGTTAGCTTTCTTATAGATAAATGAGAATTTGGTGAGAGTTTCTCCCAGGCCCCTATAATTCTAATACTCTATTTTTCTGTGGTGCTAAGGGGGGAACATGACAGGAGGATCGGGGAAAGGAGAAGCACCCACTGTTACAGCCAAGAGAAGTCATTTTTGGTGACACTACTAGTGGGGACATCCAACAATAATACTCAAAATGAAAATCCAGGAACACCCTGAAAGTGTCTGAAGTGCGTGGAAAAAATGACCAACTGGACTGGCCAGAAACTTCTCTAATAGATAATGAAGAGTTAGAATCTTCATAACGCTGGCCTGGGCGTGAATACAGACAGGACAGCTTTTCCATAAACCTATTGTAAGCTTTTTCTATATTCTCTATCAGGTGATGAGAGTCTGTTTTGCAGGCTTTCCACATCCCAGCCCCCATTTCTTTAAAAAGCTGCAAAGGCAGTAACATGCAATATATGAAATCTCGAGAAAAGGTCAAGAAACCTGCCACCTCCACACTGCAACTCACACATGGGTGCCCCAGAACAGAGAAGATGGGGCATAAGCATCTTTGAGGGCTGGAAAAAAGAAAATGGACTTTACATGCTAATACTGAAAGGGAAGCTGGCATTTCTGAGTTAAAGGCCCTCCACAGAGTGAGAAAGGAACTATGGCAGTGGAGTTTTAGGCGAAGGGAAGACAAAATAGCAAAGATGCCAGATTCCAACTCAAGCAGCTTGCACTCCATCGACATAGGGCATGATGTCTCGGATCCGCTTCATGATGGCCGTGATGATGGGTGAGAGATCTTTGCTCTGCTCCCAGCTATTGATCCTTCACTCCTCCATTAATTTAGCTTCCTTCCCAAGGGGTGCTGCAGATACGTGTAAGTAGCTCACAGTATCACTCTAAGAAGATGCTGTCAGGGAAGAGTATTTGCTAGTATCCTGGTATGGCCGGAGCTGGCCTGGTATGATAGAAAGAGAACAGCCCACGGAGTCAGCCAGACCACATCAACCTGTGACCTTGGGCTAATAACCTGTAAAATGAAAACCACAGTATCGACTTTCCACAGGGCTGGATTAAATGGCATCTGCCCTTAAAGCACACTGCGGAGTGCCCAGCATGCAACCTGCAGGCATTAAAGGTTTGCCTCCTCCATCCTCTCTCAAGGATGCACGTGTGGAAGAGAAAGCCCCCCAGGCCTGCAGGATGGTGCCTAGAGGATGTTGGTAAAATTAGATGATAAAAACACATGAAGGTAAGAGAAAAAGAGAGCTGATAAGCCTTAGGATTACACATGGTCGAGAGAACCAAGCCGCTTTCACTGTGGAAGTACAGAAAGCTGTTAGAAGTTCTCACTTCCTAGGCTCCATTCCTGTGCTTTGCTCTCCCGAGCCCGTCTACTGATGTTTGTGACAGAAATGAGCTCAGTCTGTTGAAGCCTATGCAGTTCTTGTGAGTCGGCATTTGTTACTCTTTAATCATCGCCAGGGTAAGAGGTTACCCAGGGATGTAACATCCCTAGAATTTCAGAGGGTGGGGGGAAAGGCAGTGATCTGAAAAGTAAATACATACATTCATACATACCTCCCTGGGACAAGGGAGTGTTCTCTTGCCAAAATGCCCAGATCCTCAGAACTGACATAGGCCCATACCCCCGGACCTGCCCCTCCTCATGTCACTACTCCCACCTGCTCAGCCCACCCCCAGGCAAGCCCACGCCCTTCAACTGCTCCTCCATCAACAGACTAGAACACATGCGTCCTTGTGCATCCATATGGCTCAGTTATTGCACAAATACAAACTTCCACGCAAACATAATCCAAAGTTAGCAGAAGGGAGAGGCAGTTCTCTTAACTTTTTTAGGCCCACTCCCTAATTTTTTTTGAATCTTCTGTCTGGTTTCCAGAAGCCAAGTGGCACGACTGAATTCTCCATTCTCATCCACACCAGTATCCAATTCCTACAGGTAAAATATCCTCCAGGATCCGGGATCAGAAGACCTCCACCAATTTACGTGGCAAATTTCCAAGGGCTCCAAGCCATAGGGGTTCCTCTTGACCCCTATATCACTCTAACCCTTTCAGAAACTTCCTCTATAGTTCATGGAGTCAAGTCCTCTCTTTTCTGATAGAACAAAGACAGAGGCCATAAATACCTAGGACACCTAAACAGACAGGAAGTGGTTAGCTAGAAGGCTGGCAACTCTGAGAAGATAGTCTGCCTAGAGGGCAAGCTGGGACCCCAGGAAGGATCCTTCCACATGCCATTAATTAAGCCATCTGAAAATTCTGGCTACCATTACTACAAACAGAAACAAAATCAACTGAGTTTGTTTAAGGCTGCAGATGGTTTTGAATATCTGATCTGATTTTATCAAAAAGCTTGCTGGGAAAATTCTGCGCCATTATTGCTCCAGAAGATAATTTTCTGGGTCGTAAACCCGAACTTGTCCTTAGGCACAATACTGGTAGAAAACAGGCAGTAGAAACATACAGAAGACAGGTTTGGATGTAGCTATCTTAAAATTTATATTTTAACGTTATCCAAATAACTTTGAGAAGAAAAAACTAAAAGCTCATAAAAAGACCAGCTAGCACGATGGTTTGAGCATCAGCTCTGATCCAGGCCTTTGGCTCTTACTGTGTGATCATAGGCAGATGAGTCAACCTCTCTGTGCCTTAATCCTGCCAACTGTGAAATGCAGAAAGCAAGAATGCATATCTCTGTAGGACTGGCATAAGGAATAAAGGCAACAATCCATGGGAAGCACTTAGCACAGGACATGGTTAATGCTCAATAAACATTAGATATTTACAAACTTTAGCAATATAGCACTAATACCAAGGGCTTCTACACGCATTGCTGATGCTAACCTCACAACAGTCCTAGACATTAGGGAAGGCAGTGTCCCCCTCACATCTGCAGACAGGGAGCCCCAGGGAGCTAACAAGAGCAATGCAAGGTCACATAAACATTACCTGACAGCACTCAACCTAGAATTCTAATACGAGGAGGAAATAAAATGGTATTACTAGAAGGAGAAAACTTAGCTGCAGACGTTTAATTTATCCAGAATTAACCAGATACTAATACCTAGGATTTATTCACACCTTACTATGTGCCAAACACTGTTGTAAGCACTTCATTTATATTACTACTTCTGATTTTCACAGAAGTCCCATAGCATAGACCCTATAGGTAAATGACTATTTCTACCATTTTATGTTTGTGGACTCTAAGACACAGAAATGGTAAGCAGGTGGCCTGCCGCACACAGCTAGGAAGTGGCAGAGGTGGCACTAAGATGTGAATCCACAGCCCCCATTTTTAACCATGTCACCCTGACGATCTCAAGCAGACTGCTAAATCCCAGCTCTAAGGTGCAGCCTGCATCCACTGGGCACTGGACTAAGGACATCTGATATCTCTTTGAATCACTCCTGAGATTCTAAGGTTGCACACTTTTATTGTCTAGTAAAGAAATAAAATAGTGCCTAAGTCTCTGAAAACGATACCCAAAGTGGACTTTGGAGAAAGCAAGAAGCTATAACCTAGCTCAAAATAGACATGAAGTAGTCATGAAAGCGTGTACTGATTTCAGCAAAGCATGTGACAAGAATATCTCTTACACTATCCTCACAGACGAACTAGAGAAAAGTCAGGAGGCTAAAGCATGGCTCAGAAGATTTAAGAAAAGCTGCACAGTCGACACACACTGACTATGCCTCGATGGTAAGCAGAAGGGGGACCCCAACTCCAACCACATAGTTATCAGTTACCCCAGTGAAGGCATCGAGCATGTGCCTGTCAAATTTTCAGATGACGCAGAGCTCAGGGTGGGGAGTTCACTCGTTAAACAGCAGCATCCATAGACACTGTGTCATAGACATCACTTAAACTTCAGAGTCGGATCACCTGGTTCAAGTTCACTGGTGATGATCTTAGGCAAGTGACTTAATCTTTCTTGCCCTTAGCTTTCCCATATACAAAATGTGGATAATAACACTTATCTTGTTGGATTGTTGATTTGTTTTAAAATAGAGTGTCTAAAATTTGTTGGGACGCTTAATGAATGTTCGTTCCCTGTCTCCAGAGAAAGGGAATCTCTATTGAATGGACTAGTAGATCAAAAGTAAAGAGATAAAATGGACTTGAAATAAACACAGAGTCCTGAATCTACATGCAACAATTAAATTGAATGAGAACAGAGTGAGGAAAAACTACGCCTGTCATATTCAAAGATTCGGGGCTTTTAGCTGACTACAACCTCAAGTCAAGACAGAAAAAGAATGCCGTTTCTTTAAAAAAACAAAATCTAAAAAATGTATTTTAGTTGAAACAAATGTCAGATACTAATGTTAATAAACACTATTTTATATACTAGTAATTAAAATAATTAATAGACACCAGTCCCTTCCCTTACAGGAATTTTATTATTTTATTTATTTTATTTTTTTTGAGACAGAGTCTCACTATGTCACCTTTGGTAGAGTGCCATGGCGTCACAGCTCACAGGAACCTCCCAACTCTTGGGCTTACACGATTCTCTTGCCTCAGCCTCCCAAGTAGCTGGGACTACAGGTGCTCGCCTCAACGCCCGGCTATTTTGGGGTTGTTGTTGTCATTGTTGTTTGGCAGGCCCAGACTGCATTCGAACCCGCCAGCTCCAGTGTATGTGGCTAGGGGCCCTAGCCACTGAGCTATAGGCACTGAGCCACTTACAGGGATTTTAAACCAATACCAAAGTTGTGTGGTAAATGTTATAACAAAGTAATAAATGAGACGCCACAAGGGAGGGGCACTGTTCTTATTTCGTGAAGAGGAATCAAGGAAGGTTTCACAGGCGAAATGACATCTCGGTACCATCCTAAAGTCAAAGTCATTCCAGGCAGAAGAGCAGCAAGTTCAAAGGCACGGAAGCCTGGAAGATTAGGCAGTGCCTTCAAGGATTAGCAAGAGCGCTGGAACAGCTGGAGACTATGGCAGTCGAGGAAGTTTGGGGTGCAGGGAGAAGCCCTACACCACCAAACTGGAGAAACCCTGCCCAGTTACAAAGCAAGGTTTGTAAATGCCAGAACCCAAAGTGGAACTTAGGCTTTCTGACTTGGTATGTGTCCTCTCTACCTGTACTGTCCTGGACAATAGCCACTAGTCATATGTGACTACTTAAACGTAAATTAATTAAAATTAAATAATATTTAAAATTTAGATCTCAGTCCCATTAGCCACATATCAAATGCTCAAGAGCCACATGTAGCTAGTGGCTCCCGTGCTGGATAACACAGATAAAAAATACCCATCATCACTGAAAGTTCTAACCAAATCGTGCAGTTCAATAACATAGAATCATCAAGTAGACAAGTAGATTTCATCCGTACTGCTTTACAGAACAGAAAAGCAGGTGTTCGAAGCTATAAAGAGGCATATTTCAACTTCCTATACATTAAGAGTACTCTGTTTTCTAAATAACAGAAGAGCACCCAGTCATTAGAAGTGCTCAAACTTGATGGCCATCTCTCAGGGTGTTGCAGAAAGCACCCCTGTACTTAACTGATGCTCTTTGCTTAAAATGTTAGTGTCCTCTCATGGCAGTCTGGCTGACAGACCAGCACAGACATCTCTGCAGCTGCTTCCCACGGAGGTCCTGTCATACTTGTACATAGGTTCTGATGTTTGTTTGGGAACCACTATTCCTCATAGCCCCACATCTCAGTATCACATATTGTTGACATTTTTCTAACATGATAGGTGTTTTTAAATTGTGATTCACGGACCCCTGAAATGGAATACAAAATTGTATGGGCACTTTTCAGGAGAAAGGGGTCAACAGTATCAACCAGATTTTAGCAGTATTTGTGAACCCGATATAGAAAATAAACAGATACACACTACACTAGAGAAACCCAATGATCCTAGCCCTCTAAAAAGAGTCATTCAGAAGACATCTAGACAGCCACTCTGGTCATTCCCAACGCTGAAGTTCCATGGAGTCAGAATAGACCTTTAAGCACCTAAAGACTGTCACCTGCAATTGAACCATTTTAGAGTTCAACATCTCCTGACCCTCGAGGAGAGGGGAGATGAGAGTATTAAAAAAAAAAAAAATAAGGAACATGAAAAAAGCCCAAGGAACACAAGTTGGATAATTCAGAGTTAAGCTGGGGAAGGTATCTGACAACCTCTCTCTAAGTGGTTGCAGCTCTCTCAAAACCCTAACCTCCTTGATGGTTCACATTCAATGTTAGCCTACAGAAACAAGCCCACCCAGTTAGATGTAATACTAGCTTCCCAGATGGGACACTTGCCCAGTAAATCTAAAGCCTGTAGACCTATCAATCCATTTTTAAAATAACGGCTTTGTTCCAACTACTACCTGATGATATGACAATTATGCCAAGATTCACCTCCGGCTCCTACAATCTTTCTAGAGCTAAAAGGACTGATTTCTAGAATAATGCAACCATTCCTCTGTTATCTGGTACAGCTGGAAAAGAACACTTCGCTTAATTTAACCAAAAAAATGATGAAGAGCTACTTTATATAACTAATACGAATTACAATTTGTGAAAGCTCAGAATACAATGAAGTGCATGCACTGTTCACCATTATGCTGAACATAATGTAACAAATTCTCAGAAAGCACTATAGCGTCCATGCTGCCTAGGGGCCATCGTTTCCAATCTCAGTGGTCATTATACTACAGGTCTCTGAGAGCCCACTAATAGAGTTCTGTGTAACAAAATGCCAGATAATAAGTACTCCGTATTTTTTAACAGTGGTGAAGCCCGTGTTGGGTAATACAGAAGCCAAAACAATCCTGAGCAAAATTATAATCATGTGATCTTACGCAAGATGACAATCAAAATCGTCATCTTGTCTTTTATAGCCTCCCAATTCCCAGGTTATGATCTTACGCTCCCTTCCCAGCCATCCAGCACCCTCACTCCGCCCCCTAGCAACCTCCTATCCCCTCACCAGGGCCATATCTGGTCCTAGAGGTCCTGGCCAGGGACACAGGACACATCAAAGGTACTTTGTGGATGATTGGTAAGTCAATAGTAACTGATTTAATTGTAAATCATTCAAGAAAAATGTACTGAATGCTCACCATGTACCAGCAATGTGCAAGGTGGTAGAATTAAAAGGGGCACGTCCATCCTCAGAAGAACCTGCTCTTGGGTGTAAGGCCAGGAAGAGCAGGAAGAACTAATTCAAGGTTAACAATATTGTTTATTTAGCTTAATATGTCCCCATGCCCCCAAACCTACATTTTGTTAGAGAATTCTCACTACCTGAACTCAAAGAATAAGTTCTCCTTAACATCAGGGCTTTAGCTGGCATAGGTGAGAGAGACTCAGGATGGGGATTCTCCCCAGCAGTTTGGAAGACTGGCCTTCTCTAAAGGCATTACTCAGTGGGTAACAAAACCATGTAATGGTTCTTAAAGTGTGGTCCCAAGGGCAGCAGCATCAGTAGTACCCAGGAACTTGTGACAAAAACTCTCAAGCCCTACTCCAGACCTAATGAACCAGAAACCCTGGAAGTGGGGTCCAAGACTCTATATTTAATAAGCCCTCCAGGTAATTCTGAGATGCACTTGAGGTTGAGAGCCAGTGTTGTAGACGAAACAGGCCGAGAACACAGGTCTGACTCCAACACAAAGGAACTAAACGAGAAATTAGCCTAATGCCCATGGAAGTCACCTGTGAAAGGAGGGCCACTGATTAAAAACAAAGCAACAATACAGTCTGCAGTGACATATAGCTGGAAATTGCTAGGACGTCAGCGAGTGACTGTCACAAATCCATTTCATGCTCTTTGACTCTGACCAGCCCCATGAGACAACGGTGTGGAAATTGAGAATGAGGCATAGAAAGTTTGAAGAACTTCCAATCTACAGCTAAGCTGAAAGCTGGGGCAGACTTGTAAGGACTACCTTTCCCCCTTGTGCTGGTTTTCAGAGCCTCCAGGGGTCCAGGAGACCATTCATGACTCCCTGCATCTCAGCAAAGGAAATAACACCAGAGTCCGACTGCCAGCCAGGCTCCATTGGTGGTGTTACTTCCCAAAGCAGTACTTCTCTTCCCCTCTAGCCTGTTACCCGCCATCCAGCTACATCCCTTTTATCCCTCCCCTAAAGGAAGAGAAGAAATAAAGACAGAGACCTCCCCCCCCTCTTTAATAACACAAACCTTTGGAAAGCTTAGGCATATATCTGAAGGAAGCTTTCCAAATTCTCCAGAGATGGGGAAAACAGATGCAGCCCAAGTGCAGCAAAAATGCAGCAGGACCAAATGCAGCAAAAAATAGAGCCTCAAAATTATGCAGAGTTGCAACAGCAACTCAAACCAACCACCCACAGGCAAAAGGCTACACTTGGCACGAGCGCCAGGCAGGGCCTCTCCCTGAACCCCTCACGTGGCTGGAGACTAGCTGGACTTGAGGTTCCCAAGCCCTGCCCACCTACTTCTGGCATGAACGGCTGCTATACAAACAGGTCTATTTCAAGCTCCCCCCTTTTAATATGCAGGAGCACTCAGATTGGAACTGTTTAGTCCTACATATTTGGAACTCAAAATAGTTAATAAAGAAGCTCCTAAGAAGTACCCACGGCTCTGCCAGGGGGATGTCTTGACACTTTTTAAAGTCATTCACTGCTATTCTCCTTAATCTGGCCCATCTTCCCCGAGCAAGGACAAACCTTCTAGCTGCTTTGATTTCCAGAGACAGGGACATGGGGGCTCAACAAGGTTTCTAGGGAAACACATTTGGGGTACATATTATGGGATATACCATTGACATCTCCCCAAAATAGGATTAATGCATAAGAGACCACTAGGTTGGCAGATTCTGTCCCATTCTCTCCTTAATTAAGACTGATACTGGAAATACGGTTGATGGCGAACTCACTCATATGTCCTCTCTGTGTAGATTTAGAAACCTTGGGAAGGAAAAAACATTGATCCAAGTCCCTAATATTTTTTTTTCTTTTTCTTCTTTCACAGATGGGGTCTCACACTGTCACCAAGGCTAAAGTGCCATCACATGATTATAGCTAACTTTTAAAAAATGTTTTATGCACAAGAGTCTCACTATGTTGGTCTCAGATTCCTGGCTTCAAACAATCCTCCTGCCTCAGCCTCCTAAGTAGCTGAAATTACAGGCTCAAGCTCTGCACTCAGCCAAGGCCATGATATTTCTATCCCTCTTTGAAAGGGACTGCACTAGAAGCTACATGGTGACTGAAGTTGTGGTAGTAGACTGTCATATATTAATCTCCATACCCCGTCCTCACACCCACCACCCCACCACCCCCTCCACAATTACCATGTGAATTTATCCTGAAATTTGAAAAGAAACAGTTATAGAAGCCTGTTCCTTAGCTCAAGGGTTCAGCATTTATTGGCATGAAAACCCAAGATGATAAGGGGATTCAGAGTGGCAAGTACTTGGGGACATAAATACCTTCCAGTTAATCACAGTTTCTGAGTAGACAAGACAGCTATGTATTTATGGGGCTTCCAACTGTAACGGGGCTGGGTCGGAGGCAGTCATTATAAAAATGGCATGAAAAAACCTGTTAAAGATTTCCTCCAGGTACCTGTGTGCTGTGTCACAGTGCCACTGCCAAGAACGGGGGGCTTAAGAGGAAAGGTGATTTCGGAAGCTGGCCCTCTGCGAGAGGTCTTAATCACATCCAAGTGGAAGACAAATAACCTTCCTTTTCTGAAAACCCTAGAAAAACCCACACATATAATGAATTATTCACAAAGGCCGAACCTAAAAATGAGAGGGAGAAATATAGAAAGATGAAAAGATGGGCAGAAAGGGAAAGAAAAGACTGGGTCTCTTACTCCTCGAATAAAAGGGTATTAATTACAGTTGCATTTAGGTTCCCCTCTTTTACATCTCTGTGGTCAGTGACAAGCAAAATAATATGAGCAGAGCTGGCCCCGGTGGATTGGACCGCACGGCTGGGCTTTGGCGTCTGGTGAGTTGCGGCTTCCCAGGCAGCTCTGCGCGTGAGGTAGGGAGGCATCTGACCTGCCCATCAAACGCAGGGAGCCGAAGGGTTTGCAAAAGTTCTGAGCACTGAGCAAAGCTTGACTCGGTTTTATTGAAACTGAGAGTATGAAGATTGAAAGAAACCAGATGTTCCTATCAAGAGGGAGGAAAGAAGCAGAGTTTGAGGGGGGTAAAAAAAAACACCTACATTTTGTACAGCAATAGCTAAAAAGATATAAGCAACTTTGGATGGAGCCAATAATTCCAGAGTCTGAATCTTTCAGCAGAAGGAAAAAAAGAAGGCCTTTTCTCATTATTTTCCTCCTCCTCCTTTAATTCATAGTGTGCATTGCGCCTACTGCAGAAAAAGCAAGTGGAGGGAAGTGGGGAAATAATGATATGCAAACCAACAGACAAAACTATCACATTTGAGGTATTTTTGTCTCTCTCCTCCAGTCATTTCATTTCTGTCAAACTCCTTCACTCCAACTTGCTTTCCAGGCTGCATCCCACTTACAAATAGTCCCCACAACAAGTCGTGGCCTGGTTTCCAGATGAAACATTGCCCATACCTCATAGCAAGGGCAAAGTCAACCAGCAATTCAGAGATTGTCCTGGGATCCTGGGAGCCTGAGAAAATGAAAACCATGATCCTGGAGTTTCAGGGCCAATGGCAGTTGGCTTGGGTTTCGCTGTTGGCATCCATGCACAGGTACATGGGAGATGGGAAAGCTCTCTGCATTAGCCGATCATAGGATGTAATTACAGACTTCTTCCTTGTTAGCTGCCACCCTCTGCCCTAATGAAGGCATCCTGACTCATGATTCACTGAGTTACATCAAATGTGAAATTCTTACCAGGACTCCATTCTACTATCCTGCAACATGCTGTATATTTATAGGCAACCAAAGCAAGAGAAAAGTAGATGCCACCATGGGAGAGTCAAGAACTGAAACTTTCAGCATGCCTCACCCAGATCCTCCAAAATAAATGGACAATTTACCATGGTAAATTCACTATAATAAAACACATAACCTCTGGTCCACAGCCAGAGTGCTCTGGGGATACGATGAAATTTTCTACAATAAGAAATCATGGGCAAACACCCACAAGTTCATGTAATGAGCTTTATCATCACAGTGGCTACAAACACATTTGATCTTTCTACTTTAAATCATGTTCATGTCCATGCAAAGCGTGTGCTCCCCTGCTGAGATGACCACGTGTGCGTGTATGTAGGGTTCTCCCAGTACCCATGGATGGCACAGAGTCTCCAAGTCAGATATACACTTCTTCCCTCAACCCCCTGACCTGGAAAAGTGCAAACAAGCGTGTGCGTCATGCATACTATACAAGAGAGAGATCTTGAATCTCTACAGGGTAACTAGCCCTGGGCATGCAGCATAGTGAACGTGGGAGGGGATTCAGGACAGCCAACTGCCTAAGAAAAAGAGCTCATCTAACAGATCTACCCTTTGGTTAGCTCTATTAGATGAGCAAAACAGAAAAGAAGGAAACATGTAGAATGTAATACCACATTTTAAATCAGATTAGCATTTTCAAAAAGGGTATGGTATCCACTGCAGAAGAAAGTGCCATAAGAAAATAAAATTATCTCCCTATGCAGATGTAGCTTCCAAGAAAAATGAAACACATTCAGAGTGGGCTGTTGACTTGCTATCATCTTTCATGCCAAATCTGGGTTATCCTAGGCATTTCTTCTCACGAGAATTAGACCTTCCCATTAATAACTCCATAAGGTTACCCACCTACCCAAAAGTCAGAGGGTCCTACATGCCTAAGTTAAAGCATTCCTGTTACTTGATTGGTCTTCTCAGGCCAATCTGACTAAAGACCAGTAATACGCACCATGAAGGGAGCACGAACTAAAACAGCACACAGCAGGACACATCATCCTCCCAGTCCTACAGTGACTTTCTACAGCCAGTAATAGTTTCAAAAAGTGTCGTCATGCACCAGCAATCAAAATCCACAAACACGCAGAATGGGAGTGTGACAGGAACGAAGCAGGTCTGTGGCAGGTTTTCTAAACAACCTGCCTTTTTGTCCTTTGCCTTTTTGGCCCTTACAAAGAGCAGAGAAGCACTTCCCAAACTTTAATGTCTATACCAAGCACCTGGGGATCTTATGAAAATGCAGATTCTGATTCAGCAGACCTGAAGTGGAGTCCAAGATTCTGAATTTTTAACAAGCTTGCAGGTGACACAGATCCAGCTCCTTGCTCTCTTAGCCAGGCAAAATCTAGAAGACGTCACAAACTAAGACCCCTCCCTCAGCGCTGAAACTTCTGAAAGACTCCATTAATAAAAATAGCTAGCGTTTATTGGGTAATTAGGTAATGTTCTGGCACTTGACATATATTAATATTAACTCATTTAATTCTCCCAGTAACTCATTAATATCATCCTCATTTTACCAATAAGGGAAGTGAGTCACAGTCACGAAGTAACTTTTCAAGGTCACAGAGCTGGTGGAGGAACTAGGATTTGAACCCAGGTAGATTAGCTCCAAAGTTTTATGGGCAACCCCTACCCATACTGCCACTCAGTAAGAAAAAAACTAGATGTTTCAGAAGCCGGATGTTTAGAAAGGAACAGAAAAGGAACCTAGGAACTTCAACGTGTTTTAGAGAAAAGCCATTGTTTTCACGTGGTCACCTATTGTACAGCCAGGAAAAAAATCCAAACATGGCACATTTTAAATTTTCCAACTGGGCTCCACTAAACACCTCAGCTGATGTTCTCTGAAGACTGTTACAAAAGCCTACACGCTACAGAAACGCTGAGAAATTTCCAACTATGGGGAAGGAAGAGACGGCTGGGGCTGAGCATGATGCTGAAATCAATTCCCTGGAGCATTTCTCCTTTGACTTTCTTTGGTCCATTGTGGCCAAAGACAAGGAAAGGGAGGAGTAAAACTCTGCCGCACCTTGCGCTCACCACACCTGGTGGGAAGGCGGTGTCTTTGCAGCGGAAGAAAAAAACGTGAAAAGAGGCGACCGACCGCGTGCTGTAGGAAACGTGCTTGGTTTCCCACCCCAAGAGCCTGGGCCCAGCCGGAAGTATCCGGGGTGCTGAACCCGCATGACTAGGGAGCCCCAGGCGGCTAGGGAGTTTTGGTGGCGCTGTCCGAGGTGCCAAGGATGGCTGCAGGAACACTTCGCCACCCACGGGGCAGCTGGGCGGCTTTGTCTACCGCAGAGAAACGGGAGGGCGCCTGTCTGAATCAACATGCCCTTAAGAGAGGGGCACAGCAAGGCAGCACCTGGTGGATGGAAAATTTAGAGAAGTGTAGAAGGCGGGCGAGGGAGAGGGAGCAGCGGGGAAATCTGGAGAGATCTGCCTAGAGGAGTATTTGCAGCCGCAGCACGCAACACAATGAGATCTGTCCGCTTTGTGCAGAGCCCGGGCAGGCGTGACTGCAGGACCGGACCCCTCCCCCTCGCAAACCCCCCACGCTAGATCCATTCAATTAAGACAGCGTATGGCCCTGGATCACTCAGTGGGGGCAGGAAAGGTAGGGGAGAGGAGGAACCCCGGCCAGGGGTGGTTGTGGGAGGATGTGAACAGCAGCAGGAGGAATATCTGCTTAGAGATGCTCCTTCGTTTCTAATGAGGGGTGCTGCCTAGAAGCACCCGGCGCCAGCCAATCACAGAGCTGCTGAAGCAGGGAACTAGGGAAGGAGGAGGGGAAGGCCAGAGACCGGGATGGGGGCAGTAGAGAGATGCCCAGGCCCTGAGGGAAGCAAGCTGCATGCCTGGTTAATACTGGAGACCCAATGCAGCCCTAGCTGTCTCACTGCTGCACACCTGGAAAGCAGGGGTGGGGAGAAGGGAAGATAAGGAAGAAGAGGAGGGGCCACATTTGAAGGCGCATCCTTCCCAAATCTCCCTCCACAAGCATCAAAGTCCTGTTCTTCCATCCCACCCCCATATGTAACACCACACCACTAGCTTGCCTCCTTGCTAATCCCCTACTAATCGCCTTCGCCAGCCCACCACCCACAATTCCTAATGGCCTTGCCAGGCATCCAAATCCTTAGTGAAGAACAAGGCAGTGAGATGCCTAATCAGCAGCCTGCATTTGGTGCACTTGATTAAACCCGCAAAGAAGCTCCTTCCATGCTGACACCACCACCATCAGGGACAGCCCTCACAAGCTTTGTGGAGAGCAGTTCCTTTGGAGCTAAAGTGAGACAGACCGCTTTCACACCTCTGGCCATCCTCTAATAAATTCAGGCCCAGCGGATCCACCTGGATCCTGGGTCTTACAGCAACCAGCTGGATCAAGCACAGAAGGAAGGGCACCCAACTCAGGACCAAGGAGAGGCTGGGCCCTGGTGAGCTGCTCTTCCTTGGCTGAGAAGAGTATTCCAACTTTGAGCAGTTTGGGCTATGGCAATTGAGATCACCTCCCCTGACATTCATTCATTCACTCTGCTTTCAGTGGAACTTAAACTTAGTCCCCAGAGTTTAGCTGGGTCCCCAGCTAAACTGCTATTTTATTTATTCATTTGTCTATTAGCACACAGGGTTTTGGCCTTGGAGCTTTTGAACTGATAAATTCCCTCAGGAAGCCTAAACTTCCTTTGACGGTGCAGTTGTCTCCCCAGCTGGAGGGGATGGGGGCAGAGAGGCTGGGCTTCAAGGGAGGGAGAAAAGGGAGAACTGATTATGAAAGAAAGCACTGAGATCAGGGGTAACCCAATCTATGTAGAGTGCACTTTGTGAAGGGTCCAGGGATGGAGAGGGGGCTGGGAAATCAGACAAAAGCCCAGCCCAAAAAGGGACGCAACCAGGGACACTAGAGATTTCCACATAGGAAACAACAAAAACCAAGAAGTCTTACCTTGAAAAACACTAATGCTCAAACCACAGCACCAAGCTTGCCCCTTAGATGCACCGAAGTAAAGAGTGCACTTCAGCAAAGGGGCAAATTGGCACCAGGAAGGTGTAGGGGATACACTCCATGCTCCGTCCCTCCCCCGCCCCCAACCCAAAGAAATGCACAGGGGGAGAGAGGAGTTATGGTGGGCAAGAAAGGATATGGCCAATCGATGAGCTTCTTGGCGTATTTCCTGACAATGTTATCTTCTCCGAAGATGAACAGGGATCTGTTGACGGTGAAACAGTTCTGCCGGACTGGAATGGGGTTGTACAAAGCCATAGTCCGCGCCCTCTGCGCTTTCGACTGCTTGTAGGCGGCCGCCGGCCCCGAGGCCGGCACTGGGGTTCCTTGCCGGTTCCTGCTCTGGTCCGAGTCTCCATCGCCCGACCCCGGCCTGCCGACCACCGCCTCCCCGAAGCGAGCCATCCTGAAGTTTAAACAGACAGAAGACACACAAAGGTGATCGCGGCCGAACACCCGCACACAGCAACAAGCAGAGAGACACACGGAGACTCAGAGCCGCATCCAGACAGGCACGGGGACCACCGCCTCTGGGGAGCTCCGCGAGCTCTTCGGAGAGGCGGCAGCTGCAGCCCCGCCGCTCTGAACTGTTGAATCTAAACACAGCCTCTGCGAAGCTCCATTCCTCAAGAAGCAAAAAACACCGGGGCTGGGGGTAGGGCTCGGGGGTGCTCAGTTTCTGGAGGCAACTGCTTTTTTCAAAATGCCAGTGTGTGGTGTTCAGGGGCCAGAGAGCAAAGGGGTGGAGGAGGCTGCTCTTCAAACATAGCTCCTCTTCTGGCAGACGCACCACCTAGTTCAGGGAGAGAGGCAGGCACCGGCCAGCTAGGTAACAGTTTGGTGATTTATTGGTTGGGGGGAGGGGTGGGGAGGGAGGAATGAAAACAAAAGAACTTTTTCTTTTAAAAAAGAAAAAAAAAACAGAAAAGACGAGGACGGGATTACGGTGACATGCTTTATAACGCCAGCCCAGGCAAGTCCATCTAAGAAATTCCACAGCGAAGACTTGGGTCTTTAAATCTGCCAGCACAGACGCATCCAAACGTCGGAGAGAGAGGGAGGGGGAAGAGCGGTATTGAGGTTCCTGCGTAAACCGCAACGCCCAAAATATCAAAATAAGAAGTCGATCCAACCGGAGAGGGACAAATGACTTCAAAGCTCCTGCGCTTGGGCTAGAAGTTGAGCAGCATCCAGGGAGCAGCGAAGCCCGAGTGCCAGCATCCGCCCGGAGCGCTGGCCGCCGCCGCCGCCTCCCCGGATCAGCATGCAACAGCGATCCGCGGCTGCGCCGGGAGAGGGCGGGCGCGCGAGCGGGCGGGCGGGCGAGCGCTTGGGCGCGGGAGGAACAGGTTGCCGCCGAGCCTGGTGGCGGCCTGGCACGGAACTTATCCAAGGACCGAACTTCCTCACTAACAACTGGGTCTCCGTCTTCCACTTAGCCCCGCTCCCCCGAGCCGCTGGGAGGACGCAAAGGAGAAGGGGGCGGCGAGGAGGGCGCGCCAGCCGTGCGCAGGGGCTGGCGAAGCGCCCGGAGGAGCGGGGGAGGGGCTGGCGAGGCGGGAGGGGCGGGGACGCGGCCGGAAGGCTGGAGGTTCCTGGGAGGTGAGGCTGGTCTGCCTGATTGATTTATTTGGTCAAAGGGTAGAAGCCACCTCCGCAAAGGTCCAAGAACGCTAGCCTTTCCCCAAGTAATGTCGCGGAGAAGAGAGAGGCAAGCACAGCTGGTGGCGCCGCGGCGGAGCCTCCGCAGGAGAGCGGGGACCTGGCGTGGGGCGCACACTCACGCGCGCTCGCACTCACGCTTTCGGTCCCGCAAAGAGGGATCCCCACTGCTGTGCCCCTCTCGGCGTCTGGCGCAGTACCCGGCCCACCCGCAGCCCTAAGGAGTCCCGGCCTTTTGCGCCCTGTGAGCCGCGCGCTAGGGCCGCGTCGCCGCTTCTCCGCACCTCCCAAGCTCGGCTAACACTGCCAGGGATCTCCACGAAGAAGGCAGCACCCTCTCCTCATCTCCCTACTTAGCACCCTGGAGGCCCCATGGGGGAGGCTAGGAAGTCTGGGGACTCCACACTCTGGTGTTGATGCCAGCGCCCCACGGAGTTCCTGCCCTTGTGGGGCGGCCTCCTGGGTTCCGCTCTAGCAGAGCCCTGCACCTCCTCTCCTGGAAGGGGATCCAGATAATGCGTCCCTGGAGGGCGAGTTACGGCTAAAACTACCCTTCTTAAAATCCTGACAATCAGAAGGGTCCTTCTACCCCCATCTTTTACTCCCAAATAAGCTCCACTGACTTTCTCAAACCTATCCCACTAAGAGAAAAAGGAAAAAACAAAAAACAGAGGGGCAGAGGTGGGCTCCAAGCCCCAGAGAAAGAGCCCCGTGTTTAGCAACTAAGAATTTGTACACGGGTGACTGCTGGTCTGAAGTGAGGATAGGGCCAGCTGTCCCCTCCCATGTCCACATTAGCTGGGGCACATCTTCCTCTGCCTTCCCCTGCCTTCGCCTCAACACATAGTCCTGTCCAAATTCTCCCCTCCTGAGCAATGGAAAGGAAGGGGAAAAGGAGAGGCTGAGGAAGGAAACAAAGACTGATCAGAGCCCGGAGGTAGGATATCACCTGTGAGTGCGGCTTCATGTGTGTGAGAGGCGTGTCTCTGGGTGAAGATTAACCGCGGAGAAGTGAGGTGGCATCTGAGTGCGTGGTGCATGTGTTCCTAGTGTATGTGTCTGTGAGGGGGCAAGTCCATGTGAGCACTGACACGTGTCTCTTGTGTGTGAATGTATGTCAGCTTGTGTGTGTGTGTGTAGGAAATGTGGGTCCTGGAAATCTGAAGGGGTGGTTTCAATTTTCCACCTCCGGCAGCTACTGTTGCCCTTGGACCTTTGGATTCAAGGGAGCCCATTTGGGCCTGAATTACAATTCAAGGTGAATGGGCCCTTAACTGTTATTCTGATTTCACATTACTGTCTTTCCTCCTGCCTTCATGGAGGATCCTCTTCTGTCCGAATACCTAGTCAGAAGTGAAAAGGAGGGTCACAGTGGGAACGATGAAGTCCCATCAGCCAATCAGTCACTTAGAATCAGCCCCAAGTGGCTGTCTCTGTAAACTATGAGGGATTAGAAAGGGCTTTCAGAAATTATCAAGTACATGCCCTGGCTTTCAGGTAGTACCATAATCCATAGCACAAAATTCATTCAAATCATTCATTTGATATCTTTGAGTACCTTGCATGTGCCAGGTACTGAGGATATAATAATGAACAAAATGAATGATGACATCAATAATGTATTTCTTCTTAGACTGAATTAAATTATATAACCTCATGGGCAAGACTGCTTCACAAACCTTACTTCATGCTGTGACTGTACCCCCTTCCCAACAGACTGGGGCTCACTAGCCTTTCATCTCCTGGGAGTGCTTCTCAGAAGATCAGAGATCCCTGACTTGTCCCTTCAATGTCATCCATTCAGCAGAGATCCAGTACTAATTCCCTTTCCTCTCTCTGCCATGTCCTATGTTCTTTTTGGCTGCCATAATTCTTTAGAGACCTAGAATATTCTTGAGACAGGATATTACACATGGAAATGTGAAGACCCACTGGAGTTGATACCTGCCTTCTGAGGAGATGGGGATCACAAATGCATAGGTTGGGGATATGTATAATATATTGGGGAGTATGGGCACCTATGTGGGGAGTTACAAGGGACAAATTCCTGGAGGTTGGAACCCAAAAGGATAGGTGGCATAAATAGCTTCAGGAAAAGAGTTGGCCTAAGGGCAGCAACCCTAGTAGAGACATTTTCATCTTCCAGTTCTCACCTGGTTGTCATAGCTGAGACCTTTCATATCTATGAATCTCTATATTGGTTTCATGTTCTCCAATCTCCCAACTCCTTAGGACAGCTACAATTTTAATGGTTGAATAATGTGTGTTTAATAGTTTCGGTTAACATAAACCCTACAGCTGAGCCTCACTCCACACCTCGGAGATCAGCCTGGCCACACATGGATCATGACCCTGATTTGACAGACAAAGCAGTAGAGTTTCTGCAGTGTGATGCCATTTGCCCACTGTCTGATAAGAGACAGAGCGTGGGCTCCTAACACATCTGACTTTCAGTTTATGGTTCTTTCTGAAACCCACACTGCCCTAAGGGGCAGCAATAGTGAGATTCCAAATTGTTCATCATTGAGAGATGAAACCATACAATGACCTATCGCCACTGGAAATGCTATGCTTACCATCCGCAAATTGAATTTGATCAGTGGCCAAAGCTTCTGGCACCTTGCCGGGAAGGTGTTTAACAGGGGATACATCTAGTGCCCTCAAGATCCTGGAGGATCCTTTAGAAAGAGTTCATGATCAGATTGTTGTCATAATGCTTTTCATGAGAGAATCTGATGGGTATTCTACTTCCAGTACTACTTTCTTCTTAAGGACCCACAAATGGAAATGTGGAAAATCAGCAACTAGGCACAACTGCTTAGAAACCGGTGTGAAGACCTGAAAATCCTTTTCCAGCCTCAGTGGGACAGTCGCCGGCATTTTCCTGTTGTCTTAGCACCATCTACTGGTGACTTGTGAGATACCCTTGTGAGCTTAGTACTTGACAGCCCAGAGCTCCGCACACCCAGCCTCAGTGAAGCCTAGATACTCCTAAACAGGTGATGCCTTGTCACCAGCCCTCTACTCCACTGTGGGACTTTGTCAAGGTCCAAGCCCTAAATTTTACCACAATGCAACCACCTATCTCACAGTGCCTGGAAAGTGCAGCCCTACAAGCCAGGGTACAAGATCAATAACACACACACACAGAAGTTATGGGGTAGCCAAATGCTTTCCGTGCTTTTCTGCACTAGCCTGCAAACTAGGACCTCAACAGGGGCTAAGGAAACAAATTACAAACTGTCCTAGAGTATTCTGCCCATTCAGAATATTAAATTTTATAGTCTTTACTATACGGCTGTATTACTGTGCTGTACCATCCAAGATGCCATCAAGAGTGATGGGGATGGCAGGCGGTCCCTTCAGCCTCCTCTGAAAAAGGAAGCAAACAAGGTGCCCACACTGCCTCCACCCCAGGCAGGCCATGAGAGTTTGTACTGAGACAGATGGATGTGAGTAGTAAGGTTAAAGAAGCAGTTGGCCTATTCCCCCTGATTCAAAAGCTCTTCCCAGATCTATCAGGCCTTAGACTATTTTTCATGTGAGACTTCAGCCCATCACTGAGGAGTCTGCAAATTTGGGTCTCATCCAAAAGACATGTGCCCCTCGCACCAGCCTGCTCCCTCATCTTCCCCCACCCTGCCAGTTACACTCGGATAGCTTATGCTTAAGCTATCAGAGCCCCTTTTGTTCTATTTTTCTCCCGTTGAGCTTTTCCAAGAAATAGACTCTTATGCAAAGCAGTGCTCTAAGGAACATAATGCAGAGAGGATTTGGGAGTGGGTTCTTAAGAAAAAAATTGGCAGGAGACCATGTGCAAATGCATAGCAAAGCAGAGGCGCATCACAGCAATGCAGACATCTCGGAAGTCTGGTAGTTTTCACAGTACCTCATAGCCCTTGCTTGGGTGAAAATGAACTGCACATCCTTATGTAATGTCCAGCCCTAGAACCAGCATCTCTCAAACCTGAGCCAGAGAAGCCCCACAACTCTTAACACCCTGCAGCTAACCAAAGATCTGCAAATTTTACTTTAAAATGTTTTGAAGACCATTCATTTATGACAACCCAACACTTACTGGGCCCCAACTATCATGTGGTCTCACTGAATTTTTGCTGCAGGACTGTGATACACATTCTGTTATCTGAGGCCGAGAGGGTCAGGACCCTGTCCAAATGCATAGAGCTTAGAAAATAGCAGAACTCTGACTTCTAACAGTAATGCTGGGATTCTTTGTAATACGTGGCCACTAGTGACATAGTGTATGTCAAAATAATGTTTTTCTTGCTTAAGAGTCAGGTTGTAGGCATGATCTTAGACCTTGGAGAAGGAAAGCATGACCTTTAGCTAGAGAGCCTCCCAGGACATTAAATGTCTAAGAATGCAAACTTTTACTCTGCCCCATAGGGCTGGTGTGAAGGTTAAGTTAGTTAATATGTTCAGCTCTTGTAGCTGTGATGACAGTAACACATAGCAAACACTGCCTATCTGGTGACTTTCTGTTTCTTAAAGCACACTTTCGAAGTGCCACCCAGGATGGACACATGACTTGGTGTATGTGTGGGATGGATGGAGGAGCAGAGACCTGTAGGTGCCTGAGATGTGGTCATAAAGAAGAATGGAGGGAGAGAGGGGAAAAAAAGGAAAAACAGTAGAAAACCAGTGTCTGGGGAGTCTAAAATCTCTGGTACCTGAGAGAGTTGTTTGTTTGTTTACTTATTCATGAATTCATAAACCCATTTAATAAATAGTCATTAATTCCTTTTGATGTCCCAGGCATTGTTCTCAGAGATTCTGAGGCTCAAAGATAAATTAGACACAGTCACAGCCTCTAAGAGCTTACAGTTTAAAAGAGGAAAAGGGAAAAACATACCCACGAAGGGCTCTGAGACAGGATGTGGAGCACACTGTAGGGGAGCACTCGGAAAGAACAGAGTGGGAGTCATCCCCTCTGGGTGGAGGCAGCCCCGGAAAGGGAAGGATCCGAGAGATCGCTTTGAAAGCTGGCATGAGGGCATGAAGCCTGGAGCATGAGTGGGATGCGGGAGGGTTGCAAGATGCATGGGACTGATGGGTCAATCAGCATTTTTAATTGATTTTGATGCATCTAGGATCACAAAGATTGTAGCTTTACCACCTTAACCTTTGCTTTTCCCTAAGATGAGGTCACTTTTCAGCCTAGAGAAAAGCCAAATATATTTAACCTAACAGATATTAACCCTTATTGGCAAAGTTGCTTTGGAGGTTCATAGTTTAGCCCCAGATAGCAAAGGATCCCTCCTCCCACCACTGTCCACCTCCCCTCCCACCCTCAGGGCCCAAATGTGCTGTCCAGTGGACAGCCAAGTGCAGAAAGGGACTTGCTGGGCAGAGCTCCCACTCCCTCTAAGGGGGGTGAGCAGAGGGGGAGAGCAACTGACAGGAGCACGCCCATCCATCCACCCCCACGGTCTCCTGACTCAGAAAACACAATACAGCCTACACCTTGCAAAGCACACTCAGCCTGGGTGGGCTCGGGCTGATTCATTCATTCAGCACGCATGCGGTGAGCACCTTCCACACGCCGGGCATCCGGTCAGGGGCTAGATCAAAGGGAGTGGTGCCTGGGAAAAGGTGCCCTGGTTAGAGTCTCCTCTTGCCTTGAGCCACTAGCCACATTTCATTCAAGATCGTGCCACAGGAGCAGAAAAGGCAGATCACAGTTCCAGCTGCCTAGAAGGACCTGAGGGCCAGAGAAGAGGACAAGACTCCACTGAGTCCACTGCACCCCCAGTCCTGCTTCAACTGGGGTCCTCTGGGCTGGACTTGTCAGCAGAGTATGCCACCACTTGTCCATCACCACACCCTCTCTCTCCCACTCGCTCCTACACTGAGCAGCTGGTGACACCCACCTAGTATAAAATAACCGGAGTGATTAAGGCATTCCCATATGATACAGACTCAAGGCCAGTTTCCAAACATACACCTGGGCAGGCTGTTTGCCGGTTCTGTCTCTTCCACTCCCCAGAAATTGCAGTAAGACTCCCACTGACCTCCTAAGGGTCCTTGTTTTACTCTCCATTTCCTTGGTCATTCTATAGCATTTGGCACCAGTGGTCTCTCCTCTTGCTTAGGGATCCCCCCTCTTGGAACCCCAGGCCCCACATCTCCCAGTCTCTCACTGCTCCCTCCTCTCCCTCTTCACATTGTTCTCATCTGACCAGGGGGGTGCCCTCAACCCTCTCTCTCCTCTCTCTTCCTTTGAGGTCAAATCTTATCCACAGTTTCCACTGTCCCCTTGACTCCCATGTCTAGTCCCTTTCGTCTCATCTCCAGATCCAAATGTCCAACGAAGTAATAGGAATCTGCATATGGGTTGCCCTTCATCACCTCAAACAGAACGTGTGTAAAAGTCAAGTCCCTGTAATCCTTCAAAGCCAGCTCCCGTCCTGACATTCCAGTTTCCATCCACATGACATTGTTCTCCCTGTCATTAATCACTTAACTTCAATGGCTCACCACTGTCTATAAAATGGCCAAACTCCTTAGCCTGACAATTTAGGGAAGTCTGAATTCAACCTCTCTTTCCAGTACCATCTCCCCACACATCACAGAATTAACACAGTTATAGCAAACATGTCATGCCCACGCTTACCTCAAAGCCCTGCTCACAGCATCTGCTGCAGACTGCCCCGAGGACATCCTCCTTCCTTTCTGCTTTTCCCCCTCCCAGGCATCCTTTAAAGTGTGGTTCAGTTCAATTCTGCTGGCCCCATGAAACCTTCCAGAATCTCTCCAACTCTGTGACCTCTACCTCCTGTGAACTCACAGAACTTCCATGCCATTCACGTAGTACCTTGCTTACTCGCTGTTGTTGTTGTTGTGAATATAACTTCACCATTGCATACATTAAACTACATTTAACTCTTCAATTATGCATGCCTTTTCTCCTTAACCATGGAAGCTTCTTCGTAAGAGTAGAGGACATAGCTCCCCCTTTATTTTATTACCCAGAATGCCTGCATTATGTTGTCCTCATAGCAGGACTCTACTAAATAAACAGTCAATAGATGAATGAATCTCCTGTAACTCTTTTTGGTGAAAAAAGGTTTGGGCATCTCTGAGCTGTCTGGCCCCTACCTGAGGAGCTACGATTCCCCTAGCACATTCTTGCTCTGTGGCTAACTCAGGTCCCGCTTGTCCAGTTTATCCTTCCTGTTTTTAAAAACAGGGTCAAAATGAGATCTGGGGAATCAGTTATTAAAAGGAAACATTTAGATCACCACATAAAGAATATTTTCAGATCCCTTTCCACAGCGATGAAACATGGAAGGAAAATGTTCTGTTTCAACGACAACAAAAACCTACGTCGACCACTATTTTAATTGGTTCTATCTCTTCTCTACAAAAAAAAAAAAAAAAAAAAAAAAGGCAAATGTCCTCACGTCTCTTATAAAGAATTCCATGAGCAAATGCCTATATGCAAAGACACACACTAGGTTCTAATGTGATCTCAAGCTCTGCCAGTCAAGTGTGCAAACATGCACGTAATCTTCCTGTGCGGCTGGGAGTTCTCAGACAGGCTTAACACAGCACATTCAAATGTGAAAAATTACATTTTGAAGATTTCTAAATATTCCCAACGTGCCATTTAAAAATGGGAAAGGTAGAAATGTAATCCTCAATCAAGAGAGAATTTCTGGAACACTCCTAAGACCCTTAAGAAGCCAAGCCTTTGACACACACAAACACACAGTACAGCCCTTAAAGACGTGGTTGTTTGTTCTTTTTTCACACAACCACCCACCACGCAGTCATAGACATCAAAATAATTCTGCCAGATGTAGTCAAGTATTAATATAATAATTCAAGGCCTGCTATTATGCTATATTTCTTTTGTTTAAATAATCTCTATCCCCTAATAAGTCATAACTTCATATTGCAAATTCTCGAGCTAGAAAAATGATGGAGCAAAATAGGCATGCATCAAACAAGTAAAGAATAATTACAAAGACAATTATAGGTGATGGGGTTTATAGTAATATTTATACTAAGTATTAGTACTTACTATGTGCAGGGCACTGTGCTAAGTGCTTTCCTTTCCTTATTTCTCTGAATAATTCTCTGTGGTGAGTACTCTTAAAATCACCATTTTACAGATAAGAGAAGTGAGATTGAAAGAGACTAAATAATTTCCCAGACAGGTGGTAGGTGACAGTAGAAAGTCACCCCTAGATCTATCTGACTCTGCAATCCATTATCTTAATCACTATAAGGCCTCTCACAGATATCATGAGTAGAGATTTAAGCTAGCCATTTTGTTTCATGATGATTCTACAAGTCCAAGAAGTAAGAATATGTCCAGACTCTACAGATGGTGCTGAGGGGCTTCAGAATGTACAAGTCATCAGGGTGTGGACAATACCAGGAGACTTGCCCCTCAGTCCTGGTTGGATTTATACCCCATATGCTAAAATGACAACAGTCATGCCTGCCCACTGAAACTCAGGGAGTTACTGACAGACTGAATTTCAGAGCAAATGATTAGCCTGACCTGCTGCTGCAGAAATTCTGCGTTACAACAATCCAGGGCAATTTGAGTCACGCCGAGGAGAATCAAGTCCCAGTTCAGAAACTGTTTTCACTCTTCAGAACTTCTCAGAATTAAAAGGGTATGCCGCTGTCCACTATTTACTCATGATGAGCGCAGCTTTACATACCATTTACTTGGCGTAACAATACTTGCTGTGCAATAAATGGCCACATTCATGCAACCTGCCCCAATCCCTGAGCTCCCTGGTTGGTCAGCCTCGAGTAGCTACCTGGAAAAACTACCCACCAGTCTCCAGAGGGGTAGACAGGGAGGGAAGGGAGAAAGGAAGAAAGGATAGTCGTTCTGAGCAGAAAGTAAGCCTCCTGCCTTGTAGACCCAAACATTATCCAGTGCCCTGTGTCAGCAAATGCAAAGGCAGCACTACTCCGACCATCCAAGAACATTGATCCTGATCATTAGGTATGGTTTTTGTTTGTTCTTTTCTTCATGAATATTTCTGCTCCCAACACGTGCCACTGAAGGGCTCAGCAAATTTAAATCCTCCTGCCTCTCAATTTGTTTTCCTGCCTGCACTCCAGCAGGTAAAACACCCACAGACTCTCAGTGCTCTGGGCTGTAGAATTCACAGGAGTCTATAATGTTCAGGTTATTTTTAAACTTTCAGGCCACTCTCCCTCCCCAGGAACAGCAGGCCTGCCATTTAGAACGGTGTTTAACCCACACCCCACCTGCTTTGAAACTTTAGCTTTCTGAGTTAAAAGAAAAAAAGCAATTCTTTAAGTGTGTGTGTGCGCGTGTGCACACACACCCCCTAAAAACTGAAGACAGGCGCCAGCTTACTGGGGTTGAAAGATCCAACTCACAGAATGACACTGAGATTGTAGAGAGGATGTATATGAAAACGCTTTGTAAACTCACAGGGCCACACCACTGCAGGGGGTGTTACAGTTATATTCACAGGGACAGACACCAAGCATTAGGGGTAATGGCCAAAGATCACTCCTTTTTCCAAGATAAATTTTATTGTGGATATCTAAGGTTTACAACATGATCTTAGGACATACATATAGATAGCAAATGTTCACTGTAGTGAAGCAGATTAACATCATCTCACAAACTTTTTTGTGACAGTAGCAGCTGATTATCTATTTAATGAAAATCCCCCCCAAAAAAACAATTGTATGAACTATCATCCTCATGTTGTAATTAGATCTCTAACACCTGATGTATCTGCACCTTTGACCTACATCTCTCCACTTCCCCACCCCAACCCATGGCCTGTGGTACCCACTGTTTCATTCTCAATCTCTGTATTAGAGCTCCTTTTCTCTGTAGGGTCTACACTTAAGTGAGGTCATGTAATATTTGTCTTCCTGGGTTTGGCTTATTTCTCTTAGCACAATAGCCTCCAAGTCCATCCGTGTTGTGGCGAATGGCAGGATGGCCTTCTTTTTATGGCTAAATAATACTCCATTGCATATATACACCCTCATTGTCTTTGTCCATTTGTCCATTCACAGATTATTTAGGTTGTTCCCATATCTTGGCTATCGGGCATACTGCCACATTGAACATGGGAGTGCAATTATCTTTGCAAGATGGTGATTTCATCTCCTCTGGATAGATGCACAGAGAAGAGATTGCTTTCACTGATAGTAGAGACCCAGCTCGCGGAATGATGCTGAAGTTGCTGAGAGGGTGTGTATGAAATGTTTTGTCAACCCAATGGGTGGGAGTATTGTCATCTCTGCAGAGACGGACACCAAGCATCATAGGTAATGTCAAAAGACTACTCCTTATTTCCCAAAAGGAATTATCCCACTAAATCAAAGCATTTGAGACCCTTCTTTTGCCATGAGAGCCAGACAGGAGCTGGCTAAGGGGTTTTAGGTTATCATTGTCTTCAAATTAATTACCTTTTTTCTTAAGCGAAAAACATTGGGGGAAAAGGGAAAGAAACTGTAAAAACAACTCAACAAAAAGAGAGTTAAGTAGGAGAACCAAATAAAAATATTCAAAGTGGCAGCAATAAGCAACACTTGGGGAAAGTTGACCTTGTGTGTGTTACCACACTTGATTTGTGCAGGAATCGTAAGAGGTGGGTGTGGTCATCTTCAACCATTTCTCAGATGAGATGACTCAGATCACACAGAGCTGGATTGGGAGCCTGTACCTGCCTAAGTCACATACTGACCCCATGGGAGGTGCGGTCAGGAACTGACCCCATGGAAGCAGTTTTTGTACAAAACTATATCTGGTTAAGCCAGACAACCAAACATGTGAAAACAAATTGTTGTTGGGTCAGTCTCTGATTCCCCCACTCCCTGATATGACTGTTTAATGCCAAAGGCCACATCTTTGCCATGGTTTGAATGTTTGTGTCCCTCCACACTTCATGTTAAAACATAATGCCCAACGTAACAGTAGCAACAGGTGGGATCTTTATGGTATGATTTAGGCCATCCAGGCTAAACTGATGCATGGACTTGGATATCTTATACAAAGGTTGAGGGAAGTAGCTAGGCCCCTTTTGCCTTTCAGCCTCACACCATGTAAGGACACGGTGGTATTTGTCCTCTCTGGCAGAAGGCGCATTCAAGGTACCATCTTAGAAGCAAAGATCATGTCCTCAACAGATATAAAACCTGCTAGCACTTTGACCCTGGACTTCCCAGCCTTCAGAACTGTGAGAAATGAATGTATGCTGTTTTATAAATTACACAGTCTATATTTTGTTATAGCAGCAGGAATGAACTAAGACAACCTACTGCAAGAGACAAGCTGAAGGGGTAGGCTTGGCCTGAACCTTAAAGCTGGATAAGAATAGTTTCAAGGACCCAGAATGGACGGGCTTGGGATCCCTCGGAAGTCAGTAAGAGCTAAGTGGTGGGAACAGAGTCTCTTCCAGAACACGGTCAAAAGTGGAAGATACAATGTCCCTTTATCTGGGTAGGCTCTGCATGAGCTACAAATGTCCACACAGCACTCAACCTTCCACGCTACTGGAAATAGGATGTCACAGACAGATTCAATCAGAGAAAGTCCCCAGATTCCTTCCCCTTAGTGGTTACACCTCTCAGAGCAAAGGCTATAGCGTCTATAATACTATTGTTGCCATAGTGCTCCAGGCACCTATAGTAAAACCTCTCTTCTTCTCTCTCTCCTTTCTCTCTTTTTTTTTTTTCCCTCTCTCTCTGCAAACCCTTCAACCAAAACTCCTAACATGCAGGAGGGATGACTCACCAGAGAGCCTCCTCCTCTCTCTCTCCCTCCTCACCCTCTGGCTGAAGCACTAAGTGATAAAATGATCAGGTGGCTCAACACTTTTACAGCTGAATACATTCCAAGGGATGTTTTCCCCTAGAGTCTGTTTCCCCAAAGGCACTTAGGGTTTGCACACATTCTTATGTACCCCAGACACAGCATGAACGGGCTTCCCTGCCCTCTCTGCTTCCCTCAGGAGCATTTCCCAACTACTCTTCTCCTCCACCGCCTCCCAACTGCCCCTTCCTCTTCTTGGCCTTTTCTTCTTCCACCTCCTCAATGTGAATGTCCCTCAGATCAAATGTCTCCTGCCCTCTTCATCACATACACACTCCCTCTCAGTGATCTCGTCTATCCGGATGGCTTCCACCAAAGCTAATATCTGGAAGACTCCCAGATCTTTATCTTTGGCTATGTTCTTTTAAAGTCTGGTACAATAGTCACAATTGCTGAAATGGGCTCCTCCACCTGGATGGCTTGACAGCTCATGAATCAGCTGGTTTAAAAAAAAACTCAACATCTTTCCCTCCAAACCAGCTCCTCCCTGAGTCTCTAATTCTGTCTGCAGCATCACAGCCTCCCCCTAACTCAGACACAAAACTCTGGATGCATCTTTGACTCCAACTCTCACACCAACCACTCCCCAAGGCCTGTCACTTTTTTCTCTGTAGGCCACTTTCAGTCTATCCTTTCCATTTGTACCACCACCTCTCACATCAGAACTTTATCCCCCTTCTGCTCCAGAGACGGGAAGAGCCTCCTAACCCACCTTCCTCTTCCAGGTTCTACGACAATTCATCGCTCAGTTCAACTCTGACCCCCTGTCCCTAGCTTTCACTGCAATGAGATTCAAAGTTATTTCTCCGGTGCCTAGAACAGTATCTGGTTTAAAAAAAATCATTAAACAAATGTATTTTTTGTGGAATGAATGAATGAGTTTCCTAGTGCCTATGAAATATAACTATGAAATCATGAGCTCTTAGAGTCCACAGCAAACTTAAATGTCATCCAGTCCGAGTCCTCATTTCTACCCTATTTTACTTCCAGCAATACCTCCTACTACCACTCCGATGAAGCAGGACTGTTCACCATTCTCCAAAGCTACCTTGAAATGTTCGTCTTGTATATCGTTTCTCATTTCACTTCCCCTTTCTTCCCCCCTTCTTCTACACCACCTGCCAGAAAACTATTTAAACTTAAAAGCCCAGTTCACATGATGCCTCCTCTAAGAAGCATTTTGTGATCAATACAACAAATGTGATCTCTATCTGCTCAGAGTACCTCTGGCAGTTTATGTCCCCCTGACTCAGATACTGAAGCGTAATCCTCTCTTCTCCCCCACTACACTGCAAGGGGCTCAGCTTATTCAGGCTTGCATTATCCATAGCACTAATGCACTGCCTTATGCATGGTGGTTCTGAATACAGGTTTATTAAATACATGAATAAATGTATGAATAAATGAATGGTAACCATAAACAAAGCCAAGTGGATACAAGCAAGATATGGACTCCTTAGGATCTGTGCCATGTTGGGAAAGTGCCATGGAAGAAGCAGGAAGGGACAACCCTGTTCTAGACACAATCCATGTACACCAGGAAGATCATCCTAACACTCTCCTCACAGGTCCAAGTGCAGCCTACAGACACCACATGCAAGATGAATGACCCAGTGTGTGGAGGCAGATACAGTGGCCACTGTGAACCTGCAAAGCTCATGCATCTTGAGTACAGTATTTTGCTCTTTGGTAGCAAAGAGAGGAATATTTTCAACTTGTTTTGTTTCATTCATGTTTCTATGGATGTAACATGGGTTGACGTGGTTAATATTAGGTAGACAGGTGATTGAAATATACAGTTTAGCTAATCTAGCCGCACATATCAACCTCCTCTTCTAACCCTTCCATGTTTTAGATAAGAAAAGACATGCAGAGAAGGATTTCTCAACCTCAGCATGAGTGACATTTCAGAGTCAGGTAATTCTTTGTTTGGGGGGCTGTCCTTGCCCCATAGAATGTTTAACAGCATTCATCCCTAGCCTTTACCCACTAGATGCCAGGTACACTCCTGCTCACTCAGCTCTGACAATCAAGAATGTTTCCAAACATCCACTGGGGCAGGGACAAAATCACCCTCTCATCATGGGTGTAGCGTGATTAAGCAAATTGCTCAGGATCATCAGCCTCATCAGCATCATGACTAGGGACAGAGTAACTTAACTCCCCGTGGAATTCATGCACCACACCACACACACCTTTCATTTCCTCCCTCATTGCTAATAAGCCACATCTGTTGAGAACAGGAGTGCACTCAGGGTTGTGCTCTAGTTTTCAGATGGGCTCATATCCCTGCCTGGGGTCCCACATGTCAAGATAAAAGAGACATATTCTCAGCAGAGACTGAAGGGACACCTTAGCTAAAAAGAAAAAGGGGAGCACAATCCAGCATCATCGGCTTAAGACTCGTCAACTGTGTCTCAAACAAATAAGATTTCTCCTGACCCTCTGAATACTTATGAATGTGGTCGCAAGGCCCCAAGAAGAGTAAGTCTCTCCCTCAAATCGGTGTTGTCTGCAGTAAAAACGGCCATGCTAATTTTTTTCCCATCCAACCCTGTGTACTCTCACCCCCTGATTTTCCTTCTATGTGCTTTCCCTTCTTATTTTTTAAAGCTAGAAGGAAGCGTGAGTCCTTCAGCTCCTCAGGTCACTAACACCCTTTGTGGCTTCTACTTTGCTTCCAGAATTTCTCTTCCCGAGAACCGGAGAAGCATCTTGCTGCTTCCTGATTCTGATCTTTCATTTTCTAAAAACACTCAATCACTTCAGGCAAGATATTTTTGGGAGCTGCTGGTAAGAACTTAACCAATGATCACTTTTCTAAGTGAATTGCCATTAGCTAAGCACTCATGTGCCATCTGAGGGGGCAGAAAGTAATTGCCCATTAATGACCTGCTGTTTCTCCCCCACTTCCTTCCTCAAATCTCCCCCTACACTCTGTCCAGCCCTCTTATTAACCTCTCCATTAGGAACATCACAGTTGTAAGTCCTAGAAGGCTGTGCGTATCCCTGGGGAATAGTTTATCCCTTCTTATTTTAGGATATTCTTTTTGTAAAAGTCATTCAAGGATCTAGTACTAGAAAGATCACAGAATAAGTAAAGCCTCTTGCTACAAATTTCTTTAAAAAACCAGATAAAGTACAGAAATATATTTTCAAATATATTTGAAAAGATATATTGCTGAACTTGCAAGACATAAAAGGAAATTCTTAGGAGGAAATGAAAAACAAAGGAGTAAGCTTGTGAATCAAAACTGCAGCTGTCCCATGGGCAGTGAGTGATTAGTCCCGGTGACAAAGGAGATTTAATGGATGGGTTTTAAGGCCCACTCAAGAGCAAGTGATAAGATCTTAAGAACATGTGTGAACAGAAGTTGGAACTAAGACATTGCACCAAGCTGTAGGATGCTTAAAGAACTGTACGTTCAGTTACATAACAAACTGCATAAAATCTACTCTACAGCACAAGGAGATAACGAGGCGGTTTCTGTCTCTGAATGAGAAAAGTGAAGTCTTGAGAAATCAAATCCCAAGACTACATGTTACACAGATTTATGGGCTGAATTCACATTCCACGTTCAATAGGGTTCAGGAACCCTTAGGCCAAAAACATAACACTCCTGGATCAAGTAAGAGAACCAAACAAAATCACTCTGTGAGGATATTCTCACAACCCTGGGCATACTGCATTTCCAGGGCAAATAAGCATTGCTAGACATAAGCTTGCAATCAAAATTCTTCGTAAAAGATTTTTAATCCAGCATAAGGAAAAGTTAGGTGGTACAATCAACAGAAGGATTAGAGCCAAAGAACTTTAAATAACAGAAAAAGTATATAAGGAAAAACAATAATACAATACAATGAGATGGAAAAAATGATAGATTTGAAAACATCTCTTAAAAAGAGATATGTAATCATTGAAATTAAAGGCAATAGATACGTTGACTATTAGATTTGACACAACTATGCAGAGTAAACAGGAAGACACATGAGGAAACTCCAGGACATAGCACAGAGAAATAAAAAGATGAAGTATAGGTAACAGACCTGGAAGACATAATGAGGAGAACTCAGACAGTATTTGAAGAGCTACAGCACAAACTTTCTGGTATTAATGAGGCCTTTAAATTCTCAGAGCCAAGAATTTCAATGAGTTCTTTACTGAGATTACAAAAAAAAGAAAAGGAAAAGAAAGAGAGGAAAAAGAATTGCAATGAGGTCTAAGCAGGAGAAGTAAAAATAAATCCAACCTATATACACTCTAGTGAGATATCAAAAGATCTCAAATCATGAGCAGAAAATTTTAAAAGCATCCAGATACCCACAAGAAACAGATTATCAATTACATTAAGAGAAGTCAGAAAAAAATAGAATAGTATCATCAAGTATTGAAAATACTCATCTAAATTAAGACTTCAGTCAAGACATATCTTTGTTTGAAGTGAGGTATCAAAGTAAGAAACACACCAAAACTGTCTCTCTTCATTATTGGACTTGAAGTACTAGTCAGTATAATAAGTAAAGAAAAAGGAAGGAAAGTCATATGGATTATAAAGAAAAAAACAAAGCCGTCATTACCCACAGCTAATTCTGCCTACATACAATACGTAACAGTCTACAAAAAAGGAAACAATCCATTCACAGTAATAAGAAAGTGCTACAAGAATGCTGGGAGCAAAATCAGTATACAAAACTGCAAGTTCAGACTTACTTACGTCTGTGTTATTTCTGAACCATCCATACCTCACTTCTGATCGCCCTGCCCCACCGTACGTGGCATTGTTGTCTAGTAATTTAGTTCCACCTTCTGCATGTGTGCATTTTCACCAGTATCTTTTGCTCATTTTGCCATTTTTTATAACTTTCTGAGGGACTTTAAGGAAGCATAAGAATAAATATGTCATTCTCAGGGATTAAAAAACCTAATAGTGTAGAGGACAATCATATCCCCAAATTAATCTTCCAATTTATTCAATTTGATCAAAATCTTATTTTTTAATGAAGTATGACCAGCTGATCCTAAAAGTCCTGTGATATATGATGAATAAAGCGCCGGAAACCCAGACAATTTGACAGAGACATATCCAAACTACAAAGTTATAAAAACTAAATTAGTGAGACATAGGTGAAGAGGATATACAAATAGACCTGTGGAATAAAATAAGGTACACAGAAACAGTGTAAAAGGATTGCCGACTTGCTAAACAAATCTGAGTCAAAGGACTAATCAAAGGGCAAGAAAAAAGATACAATTAGGGGTGGCACCTGTGGCTCAAAGGAGTAGGGCACCAGCCTCATATACTGGAGGTGGTGGGTTCAAACCCAGCCCCGGCCAAAAACTACAAAAAAAAAAGACACAATTAGAGCTTACCTCACACTGTACACAAAAATTAATTGCAAATAGGTTAAAAGAGCCACATGTGATAAGCAAACTGTGAAGAAATTTAGTGATCAATGTAAATGACTTCTTTTTAAATCTCAGTATATGGAAGGAATTTTTAAATGAGATAAGACGGATGAAAATGATAAAGAAAAAAGCAGATACATTTTATCACACTAAAAAGCAGATACATTTTACCACACTAAAAAAGCAGATACATTTTTTTTTTTTATTTTTTATTTTTTGACATTTAAACTTGGATAGTTTTTTTTTTTTTTTTTTTTTTGCTGGGGCTGGTTTTGAACCCACCACCTCCAGCATATGGGGCCAGTGCCCTACTCTTGAGCCACAGGCGCCACCCCAGATACATTTTTAATATGACAAAAAGCGCCATATATAAAAAGTGACAAAGACAAGCTCTGTGGGGGAGAAGATATTTGCAACCCATGTATTCTATCTGGAATATATAAAAAGATTCTCAGCGGCCGGGCATGGTGGCTCATGCCTGTGATTCTAACCCTTTGGGAGGCCAGGAGTTGGAGACCAGCTTGGGCAACACAGAGAGACCTTATCTCTACAAGAAAATAAACAAGAAGAATTGAATGGCATACTCATGTAGTCCCTCCTACTGGGAAGGCACAGGCTATAAGTCTCCTCGAGCCCCAGAGTTTGAGGCTCCAGTAAACTAAGATTGAGCCACTGTACTTTAGCCTGGGTAATGGAAGAGACTTTGCCTCTGAAAAAAAGGAGGGGGGAAGAATTCTCAGAAATCCTAAGAAAAACACATACTACTTGATAGAAATATGGGCAAAGGATATGAGCCTGCAATTGACATAAGAAGAAATCTGAGCGGCCAACACACACATTAAATCAGGTGTCCTCAACTACGGCCGCAGGCCTCATGTGGCCCGCCTAGGACATTTATTCAGTTCGCCAGGTGTTTTTGCCACCGCTGCCTGTCCTACTTAGCAGCCAACTCGTCCCGGGGCCCCTCCAACAGTCTAAGGGACAGTGAACTGGCCCCATGTTTAAAAAGTCTGAGGTTTCATATAAAAGGTATAAATTAGCTATAACCCAATAACAGCCTAAGAATACGGGGAGGAGGGAGGGAGAGGGGAGGGAGGAATGGGTGGAGGGAGGGGGATTGGAGGGATCACTTCTGAGGTTTATCTTACAAGGGTACAAGTGAATCTTTCTATGAGTAGAATGTGAACGTTTTAAAACAATAACTAAGAAAATGACATGAAGGCTATGTCAACCAGTTTGATGGAAGTATTTCAGATTGTGTGTGAAAACCCCACACTGTACCCCAGAAGTGGCATTAATGTATAGAGTTACCATTCAATAAAAAAAAAAAAAAAAAGTTTGAGGACCCCTGCATTAAATACTTAATTTCATTAGTACTCAGGGAAAATACAATTAATGCAATAATTGGATTCCATGTCACACTCCTCAGATTGGCACACTTTAATAATTCTGAACATCACAAGTGATGCCCAAGATACGCAGGAAGGGGAACTCTGCCCCCCACTGGTGGGAGCGTAAAGGGCGCAGTCACTCTGCAAAGCAGTGTGTTAGTACAGTATTCCGCCTTCCTGTGGTTTCTCTTTCTATACTTTCAGTTACCCTCAACCACAGTCCAAAATAGTAAGATGTTTGGAGGAATAAAAAGAAAGAGAGCTGCATTCACATAATTTTTTTTTTTTTTTAAGACAGAGTCTCACTATGTCGCCCTTGGTAGAGTGCTGTGACATCACAGCTCACAGAAACCTCAAACTCTTGGGCTTAAGCAATTCTCTTGCCTCAGCCTCCCAAGTACCTGGGACAACTGGTGCCCGCCACAATACCCAGCTATTTTTGTTGTTGTTGTTGCAGTTGTCATTGTTGTTTAGCAGGCCTGGGCTGGGCTCGAACCCGCCAGCCTCTGTGTATGTGGCTGGTGCCCTAACCACTGAGCAATGGGCACCAAGCCTCACATAACTTTTATTACAGAACACTAGTATAAGTGTTCCATTTTATTATTATTGTTTTCATCTCTTGCTGTACCTAATTTATAAATTAAATTTTATCATAGGTACATATGTATAGGAAAAAATGTATGTAGGGTTTGGTACCATTCACAGTTTCAGGCATCCTCTGGGGGTCTTGGAATGTAGCCCCCTCAGTTAAGGGGACTATTGTACCAAGTAAAGGTGGAAATGTGCGTTCCAAAACTCAGCAATTCCATTTTTAGGTGTCTATCCCAGAGAAAATCTCACACAAGTGCTCAAGGAAACATGGACCAGGATGATCGATTTAACATCACTTTAATTGCAAAAACATTGAAGCAACCTAGCCTCCTCTCAGAAGGGAAATGAATTAAAAACCTATCATTTATTCACACGGTGGAGTTCTACACAGTAAGTGAAATAATGAACTCCACGTGCACGCACTAATACTGGGAAATCGGAAAAACAAATGTTCATTTTGCTACAAAGGGAAACATTCTACATATCATTTATATAAAACTTCAAATTTCTCAAAAATCATATACGTACTTTATTAATATATATAGATGTAGAACATTTTTAAATATACTTGGTAATGAAATATCAATTTCAGAGGCGTGGTGACTTCCGAAGCAAGGGACAAGGAATAAGAGTGCTAAAGGCATCTGTAACATTTTATTTCTTTAAAAATTGGAGAGAGATGAAGCAAATATGGTAAATATTATCTATTTAATCTTCATAGTAGGGATATGAGTGTCTCTTAATTGTTTTCTACATCAAATGCTTGAAATATGTAATTAAAACAAGTGTTTAGGAGACGTCTAGGAGACAGTCTTGCTAATTAAAATACCCAAAGCTATCAAAGATGTGAGCAGTCTAGCCCACTACTGGTGAGGGTGTAATTAGCACCACGTTCCTGAAGGAGATTGGGCAATCTCTTACTTCTTAAGAGTCATAAATACGTGCACAGCTTATGCCACAATAATTCCAATTCTAGCAATTTCTCCTTAGGATCTCAGCAGATTTCTATACAAGATCTCTTGTAAAATTGGCCATCAGATTGTTAATTTGAATATTAAAAACCGTAATCTGTTTGTATTGTTACACTAAGTGAACAACAATAAGGAACTGGTTAATGTATTATAATTTAGTCATAGAATAGAATTTTTCCAATTATTAAAAAATTATTAAAAATAATCTCGAGGACACTGCTTGCAATATATTATTAACCAGCAAAGCAAGTTACAACATCAAGGTGCGCACCTTATAATCCCTATTCAGTATAACGACCTGTATGTGGGTGTGTGTATGTGAGTGCACATCCGTGTGCGTGGTCGGGGGGGAGGCCTAGAATTTCTGCCCAGTGCTAATGACTAGTTACCCATGATGGGATTGTGAGTAATGCCAATTTCCTTCTGTGTGACTTTCCATATTTTCTGCAACAAACATGAAATACTTGTAATTTGAAAAAAAGTATTAAATCTGAGATGGGTTCTGAGGTTCATATGAGTTGTTCCCATCAGCCACCCTCAGAGATGGATTCTTTATTCTGCAAGAACTGGTATCATATTTAGTTGAGCAAGTAAAGAAGAGGTGTCAAGGGGAAAATGCTCTGGAGGTAGACTGCAGAGGGGGAAGGTCTTTCATCTATAAAATGGATTGGACAGCTCCTGTCTCGAACTCTCACAGGGGCACCATCATAGTGATTCAGATGGATGTGGCTTTGACCTTCTCAAAAGAAAGGGCTAGGTTCCAGCCTCCTGAGTAACTCCAGAGGAAAGTTTTGTGATGATGTATACCTCCCTTAAAGGCACAAACTCCAGAATCTCCATGCTAACCCCTGGAAGAAAGTCTGCCAGGTGAGGGCCCGGGTTGAACCTCCTTCAATTTCTTTATTTTGGGTACAATAAGGAGAGTTTAGAAAGAGCACAGATCAGGCACTTTACACACCAGCACCATCTAACTCTCACAACTACTCCAAGCAGCCCATATTACTACATACTAATCACCATACAGCAGATGAGAAACTTAGACCAAGGCCACATGCCTAGAAACTGGTTAAGTTGGAATTCAAACTCAGGGCTGGCATAGTCCAATACCAAGTCTCATCTTATTAAACTAAATTCATTTTCATTAATGAAAGCAGTATTTTCCGTACATTGTTAGCCACAGATCCCTTTCTACAGAAGACATACTACTCTAAGTGTGAATGAATGAAACAGATGAAGGCAGAGGGAGGGTTACTCTGATTCGACTAAGAGTGGGAAACCCAGACTGCTTTCTCCCAGGGGGATTCCACAGAGCAGTGTGAGGAACACTGTCATGGGGTCTTTTTAAAGGTCTCTAGTTCTTCCCAACATTGTTCCCCAAACTGTAGCCTCTCTGTGTTCAACAGATAATGAAGGTCCTTGGCAGGTTATAATTTATCATCTTGCTAAACAACATATTTGAATTCCAAGCATAATGGTTGTTGTGCAAAGAAAGGCAAGTCCTTTACTAAGAGCAACATGACCTACCACTCAGCACCCGGCTCAGAGCAGTCTTGTCAACTGTCTGGCACAGACACACACACTCAAGAGTCTCCATGGCTCCCACTCTTATTCAGGCCATCATCCATCTCTCTCCTGAGTCTGCCTATTGCTCCTCTGCTCCCGTTCAATTTATTCTCCCAATTGCAACTGGAGTCATCTTTTAAAAAAGAACATCAGATCACGTCATTCCCCCATCCAATACTCTTCAGTGACCTTCCCTACTCCTCAGAATGAAATGTAAACTCCTTCTTGTGTCCTACAAGGCCCTATATCAGCTGGTGCCTGCCTGATTGTGATAGCCCAGGGTCCCCAAAAGCAGAGCCTGAGGCAAGGGTTTGGATGCCTTTATTAAAGAGTACAATGGCAAGAAAGCAGGAGTGAGGGAAAGGGAAAGGAAGGAGGGAGAGCAATACTAAAGGGGGCACCATGCTGGCCACTGCAAAAAGATAACTACATCTCAGGATAATCCATCAGATGACAGAAATTTCATCTGCTGAATCTCTCACTGATCAAAAGTTCATCACTCAGGAAATTAATATCCTCTCCAAATTCTAGTTGTCCAGAAGAACCCCGCAATTCCCAGGGGTCAGTGGCAATAGGGAAGCTTCAGGATAAGAGGTAGGAGTGTAAAGTATGGGCTGAGGAGCTGTTGGGTTTTACATGCATGGAGTTGGTCAGCCACTATAGCAGCAGCTATGACTGGAATAAACAGCCAAAACCTCAGAGGTAGGTGAGGCCTAGAGGCCATGACTGGTGCAGGGAAGGTGTCCAGCACACTAACTTCTGACTGTATCCCCTGCCTCCATTCCCCTCTCTGTACTCACATTGGCCTCCATGACATTTCTCAAGCACACCAGGCTGGCCCCTGGCCCCTGAAGGGCATTCAGAACAGCTGTTCCCTGTGCTGGAAATCCTCTTCCCCCATCCTCCCGTGGTGCCTGCTGCCTGGAACTCAGATTGCAGCTTACACGCTACTTTGGCAGAGGCTTCCTAGAGCACTCCCACAGTCACACTCTATGACATCACCCTGTGTTCATCTTCCACTTTTTATCATCTTGTATCCTGTTGTTTATCTATTATTGATCTATCTCTGATAATTGTAAGTTCCTTGAGAACAGAGCATTTGCCAATATTGTTCCTTTCTATATATCCTCATAGTTGGAACAGCCTCCCAACTTCTTGGATTATTACTTCTTGGATATTTGTTGGGTGGATGAATAGATGGATAAATAAGAAAATGATTTAAAATTTATCTTGTGGCTTGGTGCCCGTAGCACAGTAGTTATGGTGCCAGCCACATACACTGAAGGTGGCAGGTTCAAACCCGGCCCAGGCCAGCTAACTGACAACAACAACTGCAAGAAAAAATAGTGGGGTGTTGTGGCAGGCACCTGTAGTCCCACCTACTTGGGAGGCTGAGGCAAAAGAATCACTTGGGCCCAAGAGTTTGAAGTTGCTGTGAGTTATGATGCCATGGCACTCTACTAAGGGTGACATAGTGAGACTCTGTCTCAAAAATAAAATAAAATAATAAAATTTATCTTGTGCATGAATGGATTAATAAACAGGGGTTTGGGTATACCATGGAATACTATGCAGCTATAAAAAGATGAACTTTTAGATCTTTTGTGTTAACCTGGATGGCTGAAACACATCTTCTTAGTAAAGTATCACAAGAATGAAAAAGCAAGTATCCAACGTACTGAGTTCTAATATGAAGTCAGTAGACAAATTAATACATGCCCACATAAGAGAAAAACTCAATTCGATTCAAGTTGGGGGGATAGGAGAGCGGGGAGAAGGAAGAGAGATCGGTGTGTTCCTACCTAATGCATACCATGTAAGGGTACGTGGCACACCTCCTGAGTGTGGGACACAACTACGACAGGGAGTTTACCTAATAAAGGCAAATACTGTAACCTAATTATTCGTACCCTCATATTAATACAAAATTGAAAATAAAGTAAAATTCAGCTTGTGAAAAATAGCTATGAAGCACATTGAAAGCCAAAACGAAAGTTGAAAAGGCCAATGGTAATGCAATGCACCAAAGACACAGGACCCTAAAAATGAAGGCAAGAGCCCATCTAAAAATTTCTGTAGTCACAGGCTTGGAGCATCTCAGCTGGACGCTGCGTAGGTCACAGATGTCAAGGGCCTATAGTGCCTCAGTTGCTTTGTGTTTCTTGGAAGTGCTTTTCCCAGCTAAATCCTGGCTCCCTCTCTGCTGCCTTCTTTTCTCTTCCTGGCTTTGGATGGACAAATCAGCCCATCATGTTCCCTTGGGGTTCTTCTCTCAAACAGGAGACCCGTCTCAGCTCTTCCATAGCTCAGGCCTGAAAGAGGGAGTCTGTGCCTTTCCAGGCAGCTTCTGAAATGGCCAGAACCAAGGAAAGTGTTACTCTTGTTTCCCTCTCTGCATTTGCCTTTTGGTGGTCCCAGGAGGTTGTGGGAAGCACAGAGGGGTTGGGATGAGTGGACAAAGACGGGACTGGTAACACCAGGAGTCACCTGGTTCTCCTGCCTCCATGGCCTGCCAGCAGGACATCCCCGCCAGCTGGAGACCCCAGCCAGCTACCATGGCAACAAGAGGACAAAATGGAATGAGAAAATCATGACACACAGAAAAGAGCAGCCTGAAGAATAGAAACCGTTTTTCTGGAAAAGGGGAGGGAGGAGCCTCTGGCCCATCATGGAAGTCAACTCACAGGCGGATGGACCCAAACTCCATTTTGAATGCACAGGCTCATCCCCACCCACACCTGAGCTTGAGGTTCTTTTCACCCCTTCCCCTATCCTCTGTATGTCCCTTCCCCCAGCATTCTGGTGGGGGAATGCTGGGAACAGATGAAGGTCTGATGAGGTGGTCCTGCCCCATGCTGGGAACAGAGGAAGGTCTTTGAGCATAACCAGTCACTCCTGTTTTGTCATTCACAAACCATGCTGAGCTGAGACATTTCTCCTATCCCTGACCTCAGACATTTGTTCAACTTCAGAAGTCTGTTCACCTCCAGATAGGGGAGCAGGTGAGTACTCAGGCTAAGTCAGCGGCAGGGAGGGCATTTTGAGGGAAGTTGCCCTTTGTGCACTTTCCCAGCAGGTAGGGAGCCCCCACGGCCCCAGCTCTGCCTATTGCACATAGCAACATGCAATCTGAGAGGCTTTCCCTGCGGAAGTCACACAGGCTGGCCAGCACCAAGTGAGACCAGTCATAGCAATGCCTCAGACTCCATCATCTGTGCCCCCTGGTCCCCAACACTGGAGTCACTCCACTTGTAAGGAACCAATAGCTTGGCTGACAGCTTCTCCCCTTCCCAGACTGCCCAGGGGTTGGCCCTGTCTCCACAGCATCTCCTAAACACCCACCAATCTCATCTTCTTTCCTTGTTGAAAAGGATTAAATGTTTATGCCCCCCCCCCCACAAAATCCCTATGTTGAAATCCTAACAAGATGATGGTATCAGGAGGTGGGGCCTTTGGGAGGTGAGCAGGTCCTCAGAGAAGAAGGGATCAGTGCCCTTCTAAGAGAGGCATCAGAGAGACTCCTTACCCCTTTCACTGTGTGCTATTATACGGTGAAAGGAATGGTGTCTAAGAAAAAAAAAAAGAAAAGAAAAGAAACCCATCTAATGAGGAAGAGGGCTTTCACCAGACATCAAAACTGCTGAAGCCTTGATCTTGGACTTCCCAGCCTCCAGGACTGTGAGAAATACATCTCTGTTGTTTATGGAGCCACATATTTTATGATATTATAATACAGCAGCCTGGAGAACCAAGATGCTTGTCTTTTAGTAGAGGAGCTAACACAAGGCCCCTTGACTCTTCCCAGCACCTCTAAAATCTCAACCAAGCAGTCTTAAAGATTACAATTACAATTTTTCTCTTTTTAAACCTCAAGGGAAAGATGGGTGGAGGAGGAAGGGAGAAAAATGTCTTCTCCACCTCCAGCTGCCGCATCCCACAGCCCACAGCTAACGCTGCAGGTAAATATTAGCTCCCGTTGGAGTTGAAGAATACCAAAGAGAGTGAGAGAGAAACAGGGGAGAGGGCGAATGCGAATTTCTGCTGCTTAGCACCTTCCTGGCAGCGTGGGAAGCTAGTTGAATAAGCAAAACATGGGTTCTCAACTCCAGGCACATAAATAAGCTCAAATAGATCCACTGCTCTTAGCAGCCCATGAGGGGGGCCGAGAGAAGGATGGCTCCCACAGCCTACCCCTCCATGCCTTGCAACCACTCAGATCCTTGAAGCAAGGACTTCTTCCCCCTGAAAAGGAAGAGGAGGCAGGGAAAGACATGAAGATGCCCAAGGAAGGAGGTGGGGGTCTGAGTCCATGCCAGGGGAATGCCTTAGATCACACCGAGGCTGGCTAGAACCCACACCCTCAGGTTCTTCACTGCAGTGAAACACAACACCTAGTCCTGGGAGCCCTCAGACCCAAGTTCATGATCTCCAGGCAAGTGGATTCCCTCATCTTGGCCCCCATGTCCTCACCAGCCCCCTGCCCACCTACCCAGTCTCTCCTGCACTAGTTTCTGGCCTTCACAAGAAGTCAAACTCCTCTCAGTTCCCCTCTCTCTCACTGGGACCTGCAGCGATGATGTGGTCTCTCTGCAGAAGTCCTTGATCATGAATCTTGTTGACTCCAAATGGACCTGGTCCTTCTCCATCCTCTCGTTACCTCTCTCCCCTTCCTTACCAAGCCTCCCTTCCTATTTCTGGGCTCAACATTCCTGAAATCAAATTCTTCCCCTCCAAACCCCAGACTTAGGCCAATAGTGCCTCCCTCTCCACACAGGTAATACACCCCATTGAGCCTTCTGCTAGTCTCCTGGTCCCCTCTGAGGCATCCTGCACACCACTGCTGATTGGGTCCTCCTCACACAGCCGGGAACACCTTCGAGGACACAGCCTTGGGTATAGACCCCAGATACAAGGCCAGAATGAGCAAAGTCTGTTTAACTCAATGATGAGTCCAAATTATGGTAAAGGATGAAAGCAAGAGGTCAGAAGTAGAGATGAGTTACTGCAGATCAGAAAATATGATGGTTAAGGCACGGTCAAAACTAGGCACATGAGACAGAGGCCAGAATTGGTACCCAAGGTGGACTGGGTCATAGAGGCAGTGACTGGGGCAAGTGGTCAGGACAGTGACTTGGTTATTTAAGGGAGCCAGACATCAGTTTTTACTGTAGTCACAGCTAGGTGAATTTTTATGGGCACAGCCAAGTATACAGACAAAGTTTCGAAACTTTTCTCCCTACTTATCCTTCACAATCGTACTCCCAAAGCTTTTCTCACATTATTCCCTTGAGAAGAAGTCTCCCCAAACCTCCCATCATATCAAATGCCTCCAATTCTTTGTCAATATCTGTCTTCATCCTTGGAGCCGGCCCCAAGCACTACACTGCTCACCACCTGCTCTTCCCCTCAACTCCAGGCATCTGAGCCCACCAGGGGCTCCTTTAGTTTTAGATTTTGAGGAAGAGCAGAATTTCAAAAAGAACCAATGTAATGGGGTCAACTTTTTATTCTTCTAACTATGAGCTTTCAAACACAACCATTTATACTCCAACATTTCATAAAGAAAGGGGTATGGAAGAACATAATCTCAGAAAATCCTATAAAATAAATAAACGTAACCTTATGAGGTGATCACTGCTTATCCTGTTTTCCCTCATTTCACAGCAACTAATGAAAATGTTACCATCAACAAGCACAAATCTACAAATTAGTACTTGGGAACTACAACTATAAATTTCTCGTTTGACATGTAATCATAGAGTGCAAGTGCTTTTTGTGTTTTTGTTTAGTTTTTTTGTTATTGTTTTTCGAGACACAGTCTCACTTTGTCACCCTCAGTAAAGTGCTGTGGCATCACAGCTCACAGCAACCTCAAACTCTGGGGCTTAAGCCATTCTCTTGCCTCAGCCTCCCACGTAGCTGGGACTACAGGTGCCCAGCTATATGCCTGGCTATTTTTAGAGATGAGGTCTCGCTCTGGCTCGGGCCTATCTCGAACCTGTGAGCTCGGGCAATCCACCTGCCTCAGCCTCTCAGAGTTGATAGGATTATAGGCGTGAGCCACTGTGCCCAGCCATGTATTTTTATTTATTTTTGTTTCTTCTTGTATATCCAGCTATTCAACTTTGCATGTCTTTTTCATGTGCTAGGTAGGAAGATCCTTCAGGTCAAGCGCTGCTTATATTTCTTTGCTTCCCTGTAGACCACAACGCACCAACACTGAGCAAATGATTGTCAAGTCAGAGCAGGAAAATGCTTAAGGAAGCAAAGGGCAAGAAGAAGCTGTGAAATAAAAACAGAAGGGTAGGGGGAGACGACACATTCCTACTACCAGTTTTTGCTGCCTTTCTGTTATGAATCCTTGAAGGAAGCTGATAAAAACAGACTTGTCTATGACATGGGTATTTCAGCCAAAAACACCTCAGATGCATTAGTTCTAAATCCTCTGAAACCCTCAAGCTGTCCCCAGTTTTTGGAACAACTTTGTGAAGACATAGCATTATACTGGGAATCAACTTAGGGTGGGCTACGTTCCCTGGTTTGCCCTTGGGGGGGGTCACTTTACCTCTTCTAAGCCTTACCTGTTTCTCCCACTAAATACCTATAGACAGTTCCTTCCAACCCAGAAGGTTGTGATTTTTTCACTCCCATCCTATCAATGTATGAACAAGGATAATGTACAGAGAAGGCTAAGAGGCTTGTGCAAGATCTCCTGCAGGCTCTGGGGAGAAACCTGACCCCTAGCCCCACGCTGTGCCACACAGCACAGCTTTCCTGGCTGCTCATGAGGGCAAAGTGTGACATCTGTGCTAGGCCACCAGAGCCTGTGGTTCTTGATCCCACTAGAAAGTCCTCGGACTCATAATAAAAGTAGTGAGGTACTATTTAGTGAGTGCCCACTATAAGCCAAGAACCTGCCCTGCACTGAGGCAAAGGAAGTCAAGCAATATACATGGTGGACAGGGAAGGGAAGGTAGGAACTTGAACCTGTGTCTCTGGCAGCACGGCCTGTGCTAAGGGACTAAGGGGCTAAGGGATTGAGAGCTACAGGTGAACAAGCAGAATTTCAAAAGCACACAGTTCAAATATGAGCTTGTCCCAGCACCAGAATTCTTCTAGAGTCCAGAAGTTTCCACCATCAAGAGTGTCAGCAGCAGGAATCAGAATGAGCAGTGTCAGCTCTCTCTTGCTAGCCCTTCTGTCCAGGTAGCCTCCTGCCACCTGCCCACACTGGGATTCTGCTGCCACCACCCCCAATTCTAGAGAAGGGTATAAAAGGGTTACCTGGCGTAAGACCAGCGTTCTCATTTGTGACCTTGAAACAGACTGATTAGCTACCACTTTCAGGCCACCCTCTGTGCTTACTCCATCCCCACACACCCCTTTGTATTATATCAGTACATGTTGGGACATAAATTCCCTTGAAGGCAGAGACTGTTGCTTAAACTCATGTGTCCTTTACAGAGTCTAGACCTAAGCTTTGCACCTCCGCTCTAGGTGCTCAATATATATTTAGGGCTTAGGCCTTTGTTTCACACTCATTGTCACTGAATTCTAGTGAATTAGTTCTCGGAAAGAGAAATTACAGGAAGATCAACTCTCAATTTTATTGTACGATTAGGAAGTAAAATGATTTATTCTGTCCCTGGACCCTTTCTCTTTAACCTCAACTCACACCTACTGATTCATCAAGGTAAACTATAACCTTTTTTAATGACAACTTCCTAAGGACTTGGCAATTGTTAGGGCCAATTCTTGAGATACACTGGTTTCAGGAAAACATTGCCACAAAATATCCAAAACAAGCCCATCAAGATTTGAGGCCACTAAAACTGCCCTGCTGAGGGTCACAGGGTCAGCAACAGTGCATGTCTGGGAAAGGATCCAAGCTGGTAAATTTTTATATTCACCTTTCCAGTATCTGGAGTACCAGGAATGCAGGGGAAGGGAGGAAGAGGAAAGAAATCAGGCAGATATCTTACTGAGAAGAACCACCAAGGGAAGCACCTGAGAGAAAGGTCGAGAAAAAAGAGGCTGGAGTGGGAGCTGAAGAATTAGGGTTTGGAAAGGAGAAGTCTCTTGCTGAGTCTTGTATGTGGTTAAGCAAAAGAACTCACACCAATACTTTGGAGGACAGCTGAGGGGCAGGCCTGCCCAGAGATAGTCTGTAACACAGACTAGTGTAGGTTCCCCACACTGGGAAATTCCTCCTTGGGAGAAATCTTCCAAGGAAAGCTGGAAAACTGGCCCATTCCCCAACAGCCTTGGCTGAGGCAGGTTAGGAGCCAGAGCCTTACTTTCTGGACTTCCAGAAAAGTCTGCTCTCCCCAGCACCTGTAACCCCAAGGCATCCCTGAAAGGCTCCAAGGAACACAGTTTGCAAACCACTGGAGAAGTGGGAAGAGTCAATCCGTGGATTTAAAGGATTCCTCCAAACTTGAAGGCTGGCTCTGTAACTTACTAGCTAATTTCTACCTTCTCTGGGCCTCAGTTCCTTATCTCCACAATATCCTCTAACTCACCTGTGGAAACAATATATACACATCAATGGCTTTGTGAACTACAAAGTCCCATACAAAAGCATTTACTTTTATTCAGAACTCTTCTTGTTTATTCAAGAGTCTAGGCTTTGAAAGGGAACTCAAAAGTCATTTAGTCATCTTCTCACCCAAGAGACAATCATTTCTTCTACTGAGGATTACTGAGAAGGCAAATTGATTGACTTAGCCCTCATCTGGCCCTCACCAATGGGGGCTCCTAGCTTTGCTGTGGGAAGCAATTAGCACCTTAACTGTCTGTGCTATACTCCTGCTACTCACTCAGCACACCTGCAGAGCCCACTCCTTTCCAAGGGACAATACTTACCTTACCTTTCCTAAGTAGATTGTGAGTTTCTTGAGGGCAGCAACCTCTTTGGCACTCCTCTTAGTCCTAAAGTTCCACCAAGGGCCTCATGCTCTACTTAAAATCTTTTATTGGTTCCTCACTTCTTTTAGGATCAAGTCCAAGTTCCTTAGCCTTAGCTCCTTCTTATTCACACTCTTTCTGAAGGCGCTTCCCCACTCCAAGCCTTCAGCCTTTAGCCTGATGACTCTGAGTATTTCTTGCTGTGACCTCTCTTTCTCCTGAGCTCTTGTTTTTCACAACCAGCAGCCCACTTAGCATCTATAAGGGGAGATGTTAAAATATCAAAGTGGTGTGGTCAAAACAGGAGACCTCCTACTATGCGCACATTAAGAACCATTTAGCTGCTAGATCTTGGGACAGTCCTTAGGGACTGGCAGGGCAAGCAAAGCAGTAGAAGGGAACAAGGATGAGAAGCTGCTCAGGGCAGAGGCTATTTATGTACATCACAGAAGCATTTTAATATTTTAATAACCATTCAGTAGACGTGAAGCCTAGCTAAACTCAATCTCGATCATCCCACAAGCCCTTCAAATTCAACATGTTCAAGCTGTACCCAGCTTTTCCACCAACACCACCCCACTCCGGTGTCAACTTCTCTGTCCTAGTAGCAATGAATGCTCCACTATCATCCACCCAGTCACTTAAGCCAGAAACCTGGGGATTCCTAGGACCACCTCCTCTCCCTCAGTCTTATCTATCAGTCACAAAGTCCTACCCTTTGCAACTCCCAAATATCTCTCAAATTTGCCCACTTTGTCCAGCTCAACCCCTAACTCAGGGAACTTCCGTTTGGCACTTAAGACCACTGCAGGGGTCTCCCTGACTCTGGCACTCCCTCCTCCAAGCCATTCTCTATTTTCCAGCTATGATCATCCTCTCTGAAGCCAACTCAGTCACGTAACTATTCTTCTATAGTCATGGCTCTGCATTTCCCTGAGGCTAAAGCACAAATATCTTCACGTGGCATGTATACATGTATCATTACCTATTTTTTTTTAAGCTCCTGCTAATCTAATTTCTCCACACCCTCCTCCCCCAGGATATTACTGGACTCCAAATACCGCCCATAATCTCAGCTTCTGATTCTCTCATTTGCCAAAATCTCTCTGGCTTCTGGGTGTTTGCCCATGCAATCTATTCTTCCTAGAATTCTGCACTTCTTCAACCCCTGCACACACACACACCCCTCACCTGAAGATCTCTGGTTTGTTTTTAGGTTTAGCTTGTATATCAATTCCTGAAGGAGCTTTCCTGACCATCCCCTGGCAAGACTGGGAGACTGGGTGCCCTCCTCTGTGCCCCTGTAATACTTACCCTTCCCTGCCTCCCACAGCAATGATGACACTATATTGCATTTGCCTTTTTTAATTAAGAGGGAGGTTTGTCATTTTTTGTCTTTGAATACCCAAAGTAGAGATTTAATCAATGTTTCCTGAAATGAAACAAAGGAGCTCAGCCCAGCACGTCCACACAAGGTGGTCTGTGGGTAGGAATTGGTCATGCACCAAAAAGAGGCCCCAGGTGTCTGCTCTGCCAGGCTCCTGCCTGCACACAGAAAGAAGCCAGTACCACTTCACACACACTTCTGACTCTCACTGCAGAAGCTAAGGGGGAGAAGAGATTAGCATAAATACTATAAATTCCTCAGTAGTCAGGGCCCAAAAGCAAGTTAGCAACTTGCAATCCTGATATGTCAGAGTCAGTTTAATCAATGTGCAGAGACAGAATCGTGGTGCACTGCCAGCCTGTTAGAGCAGCATCGAAATTGGAAGAAAATAGCAAGAATACTGAGGCAGGACACGAGGCAATCACATTATGTCAAAGTGTGTACGTGAGTGTACACAGATGTGTGTGTAAGACTGGGGTAACTGCAGCCTCCCTGAGTAGGCATGGCAGGGAAGGAACTGTGTGTCTCTCAAGATTTTCTAATTGAGGCACAAACCAAGTATCTGTAGCTTGGAACTGTGAGCTTCCAGAGTGCCACAGTGTCAACAGTCTGCCCAGATCCAACCAGTGAGCTGCTTCTGCAAGAAATAAGTTAACACACCGCTGGGGTGTTTCACAGAATTGGAGAGTCCCCTTTTGTGGCCCTGCCAATGGCCACACCAAACCTAGTGTTCCCTTCTGCCCCAGGGTACTCCTGTGTCCCTGCTGTTTCGATTCTGACCCAGCCAGTAGAGCCACTCCAGGCCTCCTGTGATGGCAGGGGCCTCTTGCCCAAGGACAACCTCTCTGCAGGGCCCAGGCAGCTGAGATGAGCAGAAGAGAGGAGAGGCTTGACCCAGCTTTCTGACTAGAATGCCGTCCACCTAGCACACCCAGGGGAGGCTCTGCAGAGATAAGATGCTATCCCACTTTAAGCCGCTCGTAAGTGACTTAGAGCTCAGTCCAGCCAAAGACCCTGTGATAGAGTAACTTCAATTTCTCAAAGATCTCTCGTCCCAGGCTATGGGAATGTAAAATTGCCCTGGTGCTTATCAACCACTGAAGTAGGGGGGACAAGTAATCAACACTCTACCTCAAGCCCAGACCCCTAACCTACTTGGGTAAATCTAGAGGAAACATGCATATTTATTTTTTTAATTATTTTTTATTAAATCATAACTTTGTACATTGATGCACTTACAGGGTTTAGGGTACTGCTTCGATATACAATGTGAAATGTTTACCTTGAACTAAGTAACACATCCATCACAATTATACTCATTTCTTAATAGGAAACATGCATATTTAAAGGAGACTCTGATTCTGAGGCTCCTGGTTGAGACCCCAGGAGAGAGAAAATATGGTGTGGCAGAAAGAGCAACGTTTAGACTGAGAGTCTTACCCACCTGGGCTCAAATCCTGGCTGTGTCACTTACTAGCTTCTGGACTTTAGGCAAGTTACTTAATTTCTCTAAACTTCAGTTAATTTATCAACAAATAAGAACAGCACTTACCTCAATGGTTTGCTGTGATGACAAAATAAGATAATATATGTACTGATCTAGCAGAAACCTTGGCATACAGCAGGTGCTCAGAAGATGTTAGTTCCCCTCTGCCCCATTGTAACCTCCAAAATTTCAACTAACTGCACTACACGCTTTTCAAAAACATCAAATGTGATAGGCAGAATGACATGTCCCCCAAAAGATGTCCACATTCTGATCTCTAGAACCTGTAAATTAAGAGAATTAAAATTGCAGATGGAATTCAGGTGACTCATCAGCTGACCTTTATATGGAGATATTACCCTGGACTGTCATGGTCTCATTGATCTGAACACATCATCTCTAACTCAGTCATGCCAGCTCCTAAAAGCTAAGAGGAAGACAAAAGAGTGAGTTGAGTTGGAAAGGCCACGCAAGACAGACTCTACCTGCTAGTGCTGGCTTTGAAGGTGGAGGAAGGAGACCACAAGCCAAGGAGTGCAGCACCCTCAAGACGCAGGAAACAACCCTTAGGTTTCAGCAAGAAAACAGAGACCATGATCCTACAACCGCAAAGAAACGAATCCTGTCAACAATGAGCGTGAGTAGGAAATAGATTTTCTCCTAGATCTTCCAGAAAGGAACACCATCTGCCAATACCTTGACCTTGGCCTGGTGAGATTCATAGCATGTTCCTGCCATACAGAACTATAAGATAATAAATTTGTGTGGGGGGGGGGGCTTTAAGCTACTAAATGTGTGGTAATTTTTAATAGCAGTAGTAGAAAACTGGTACACTATGCTATTTACATAAATTTAACTTTTTTTTAATTCAGTTCCATTTTTACAGACCAAAAAAAAAAAAAAAATCCCTAAATGAAATAACAAGCAAGTTTTCTTTTACTCGGTTAATGACTCTTAGGAGAAACCTAGACGTTCTGGATATTTGAACCCTGAGACTCTAATCCAGAGTCCCTTTCTGGTGGTGGAAGCTTATGAAATGAGGTACACTATTTGGGAAAAACATAGAGCCTTGCAAGAATAGCCTTACCAAATCACCCTACAATGTATAATATCACAAGCTTAAGAAACAGTGGCTCAGCTGGGCACAGTGGTGCACCTATTGTCCTGGCTACTCGGGAGGCTGAAGCAGAGGTCTCTGGAATCTCTTGACCACAGGTGTTTGAGTCCAGCCTTCACAACATAGTGAGATTCTGTCTCTAAAAAAAAAAAAAAAAAAAAACCAAAGCAATGGCCCAGATTCTTCTGGGTTTGAGAAAGGTTCTAACAGGTACAGTTCTAAGAATGGTATAATCTGGAGATGAGAAATAAACCAGGTACTATTTACCCCAAACACAGGTATCTAGCAATAACACAATGATCTAATAAGTGCCACAGCCCCACCCGCCACCAGAAGAGCTTTTCCAGTGATACAAATGGCACATTTCATGACGTTTCCTATTGTGTTAGAATCTGCTCTGCCACCAGACAACAAAAAGTGAGAGTCTCTGAGGGTATTTGCTGCAAGGGAATAGCAGAGATTGAGGAGAGAGCATTGGACCAAGAAAATTTCTTAGTTTTTAGTCCTGAGGACTTTCAGATTTAGAGAGCCCACGCCAAGAAGCTATAAACATTAATTCAGCATGGCATCTGATCATCCTATTAAATGCCTCTGAATCTTCAAACAGTGCATTAGCCACCCCAAAGCCAGGAAAAAAGAAAAAGCTGACAGCAGTAACTCTAAGCATTGTGTGCTGACGGAGTCCGCAGTCTCTGTAATGAAACAGCGCTCTGCTGTATTAATTAGATAATCTATAATAGCTTTATCCATTAGGCCCACTATACTCTGATGTGCTCAGAATCCAACACTTGGCACCAAGCGAGCCTGTGCTCTTTAGCAAAGATTCACTCTATCCTCTATCACAGGCTGAGGCAAAAGCTACGCTATGCTACAAGGGCAGGATGGCACCTCTATGGTGACCTCATAGATACTGGGAGGCTCCAGATCAGTGGCCCTGCCACATCCTCTCCCAGTCCTGGTAGTGCCCTCCAAAGACCACCACAGTCAGGCAAGGAAAATAAGCCTTCCCCGAACATCTAAGGCCAGCCCTGCTGGTGTGCATATAAGGAGCTAGCCTAGAAAAATGATGCTATTTCACCTGAAGAAGAAGGTATCAGGTGGGCTCCGAGATGACTTAGTGACATTCATGGTCCTCTGCAGACAGGACTGGCCATTTCCACAGGTTAAGCTCTCTCTTTTACCTCTCCCTCTCCTCCTCCATTCTCTCCCACATGACACAAAATAAAGACAAATTTTATTTTTATTTTTTAACAGCATAGTCCACCTTGCCTCAGAAGACACCTGCTCTGTTGAATGACCCCTTTGATAAGCCACTTGGGGACATGCCAGAATAACTCCAGATGCTCACCGGATTGCTAACAAAGGAAGCCAGCTCAGCTAACTGCAAAGTTTGGACTGCCCTGAGTGTGCTGAGGGTCAGAAATGACCCGGAGGGGGACGATGGAGGAGGGGCCAAAGCAAAAGAGTAGGAGAAAACAGAACTACCCAGGAAGGGGAGCGGAGAGAAAAGCATCAGGGAGAAGAACAGAGATGCTAAAAGTGAACTCAAGGAACTGAAGGAAGTTTGCTAGATGACGTACAATGGAAAACATCTTCTTCACCGGATCCCAGAAAATCTGCAGTAAAAGCTGCATTTCTCATCCGTGTGCTGTGAAGCCGGATTACTCTGATGACTCATCAAAGAACCAAGTCCTGCCTTGAGGTGAATGCGGGATGAGAGCCGTCAGGTCTATCATATTTGATTATATGCAGAAGCAAATAGTCTGCATTGCAGGGGGAAAGAGAATGGATTCTGGAACTTGGTAGACCAGAATCAAATCCCAGCCTCACCATTTACCATTGGAGGGTCTCTGCTCATGACACGTCAAGATTACCTTCCCTGTCCCACAGGGGCAAAAACGCCTGCATTACACAGTTGTTACAGGACGTCCCATCTCAGAACCTGGGTGTCTTTAGGAATCTGTACAGTGGGATGACAGGACTGGTAGTCCTGCCCACGACAGGTCATCTGCCACATCTCAAGTTTGCAATACTCTTTGCAACAGGCTTCATTTTAGAGTCAAAATGCATTACGACATGCTCTTTGTCATTTCCAACATTCTAGAGACAAAGCAGGCACATTTTCTGATCTTTCTTATATCTATGGAGAAAACCCAGGGAAGAGACAAAGAAACCGCAGGGGTGATGTGGTGTTTGGGACAACAGGAGCCAACATCGCATGTCTACTGTGGCTGATAGAGAATTGACCTGAGCTCTGCGTCAGAAGCCTGAGGCTGGACAATTCTGTCCAGTACCTTACATCCATCTGGTATTTAATATTTTGCACAGCATTGTCATACATTTTATATATTACATCTGTGACGTTGCATTTTGGAGAGGAAGGAACCGACTTTTAAAAAGTGACGCGACGTGTGCCAACTTACACAGTACCCAAAGCCAGGGCGAGGCCTCAAACTCAAGCCCAGGGTGCCTGTTTAATGGACTGCCCCTGTTTGCTCAGCCGGCTCACGTCTAGTTGGGCTTTTCCTCTTTTGGTTTATGCATTCGGCCCCTCCTGTGCAGAGGAAAAGGAGAAAACTCACGATGAAGCCGGCGGGGCCAGGGTGACCAGGACGCACCTAGCACAGAGCTCCTGTGGAGGAGGACGCCAAGCCCTGGGCACAGCTGCACTGAGACACATTCTTCACGGGCTGGGACAGCACAGGAGCTTGCTGGCCCACCATGTTGTTATCCTCTACAAGAACAGAGGGTGTAGAAGGCTGGGAATTGGGGGCCTTGGAGCTTATCTGAACACGAAGGTAAGTCTGGGACACTGGAAGAGGCCTTTGAGTCCCTGCTGTCTGGGTGACAGGCCGTGCTGGCCTTCTTCCAGCAGAGAGATGGGGATGGGAGCCATTGCAAAATTCTTGTGTAGCTGGAAAGCTCTTGTGCAACAGCTGGAAAGAGAAGGCTCAAGAACAAAGTGGGGAGGAAAGATGAAGCCCTGTGTGCCCCACACCTGCGCCCTTCCTCTTAAACCCAGTTCTCTTCTTCCCACGGCCCCCGAGATGGGACACAGGGCTGCCACTTCCTGCAGCCTGTTACAGGCAAGCCAGCATCCCAGGTCCCCATGGGTTCTCCCATACTATCATTGCATCAACAACCCAACCTGTGACTGAGTAGACAGCAGCTTCTGTCTGAGCTGTGGAGTGCGATGAATGGAGGTTTACCTGACTCTGCACGTCCCTCCTTGCTTCCATCACCCTCTCCCAGGCTGCCTCACCTTCCCCACACAGAGGCTCTCATTCCTGCCAGCCACTTTCTCTGGCCCTTTCTCACTGTGCTGTGGAGAATCAAGATAAGAACTCACAAGACTCTGGGAGGTGGAGGCGGGCAGATTGCCTGAGCTCATAAGTTCAAGACCAGCCTGAAGTAGAATAAGACCCCGTCTCTAAAAAAAATAGCTGGGTGTTGTGGTGGGCGCCTATAGTCCCAGCTACTCAGAAGGCTGAGGCAAGAGAATTACTTGTGCTCAAGAGTTTGCTGTTGCTGTGAGTTATGACACCAGGGCACTCTACTGAGGGCAACAAAGTGAAACTCAGTCTCAAAATTTAAATAAATACAATTAATTAATTAATTAGAAAAGAACACAGAAGAGTTTGTCTCCAGCCCAAACACACTTGCAGCTGCCCACAAATCCCAGCCCCCCTGCAAAGCCAGTGAGGCAGGGAAGAGAAGCAGGGCCCGTGCCTGACATGTGATGCCTTTTAAGTTCTGAGCACCAGGGCACACAGTGACTCCAGTGTCTTCCTTAACCAGGTGCTACAACAGAGCAAGCCTGGCATTTCCAATTGGGTAGGACAGGAAAAAGAGGACCAACACCATTGTGTTCTCAAATCCAGCTACCCACCATCCAGGAACGCTTGCTTGGTAGCAACAAACAAATGTTAAAAGCATTGAATCATTAAATTAGCCAAGTAAAAATAAGGGTAGAATGAGGCCCCATTGTAAAGCACAGATGTGCTATCAACCCCCCCTGAGGGGGGTGTGTGTGTCAGGAATCCTGCTTTTCCAGACCCTGGGAAGAGCAGAGCATCTGAACAGCCCAGTAGCCCCAGCAGGGCATCTTCTGTTGAGAGCACAGAGTCACCCTGGTCACCCACCAAGCTGTCTCTACTTTTCTTAGTAACCAACACCAACTCTTTCTGCCACTGCCTATCCTGCAGGTGTGAACACAGACCAATCACTCCCTCAGATGTGGGGGAGTTTCAGCTCCCTATTGTTCTCTGTCTGACTGACAGGTCCTTTGACACACGGCATTTCCAGCCCACCTCCCCCGGGCCACTCCCGCCCATAGCCCATTGTGCTATGTAGCATATCTGTGTATTTTGGAAATTGAAGTGAATTACAATTAATTTCCTTTGAAGAATTTCAAGACACCCCTGGGGAATCAATGAGCAGGGCCAGGAATCACTGATGTAAGGTTTCACTCCTAGGCAAGGGAAACTTTTCAATCTTGGCTCCTTCATCTTCTATGGAAGTCTGTGACAACCGCCTCTTCCCCCTGCACACTCACACAACCTAAAAAAATAGGTAGCCAATGCTGGAGGCCATTTTCCAAAGAAAACATTACCTGATCACAGGTACACCCTGAGACTGTGGTTGCCAAACCATACTGAGATAATTGACATGAAAGTACTTTTGAAAGGTATAAAGCATTCTATAAATGTTAAGTCTTTATTATTTCCTGTTATTACTATTATTGCATAAAGGATTGTACTTGATGTACCAGTCTCTATTTACCACTCAATCTAGAGTACTCTGGCCATCTTGCTGGGATGGCTTCTTGGACTTCTATCCCCTAGTATTTAGTAGGCATTCCAGACTCATCTTTCAGATTGGATTAACTTAAACAGGGCTCCACAAAATAATTCTTTTTTTTCTTTCTTTCTTTTTTTTTTTTAATTGAGACAGAATCTCACTCTGTTGCCCTGGGTAGAGTGCCATGGCATCATAATTCATAGCAACCTCCAACTCTTGGGCTCAAACAATCCTCCTGCCTCAGCCTCCCAAGTAGCTGGAACTATAGGTACCCACCACAACGACCAGCTAGTTTTTTTAGTAAAGACAGGGTCTTGCTCTTGCTCAAGCTGGTCTTGAACTCCTGAGCTCAAGGGATCCTCCTGCCTTGGCCTCCCAGAGCACTGGGATTAGAGGGATGAGCCACTGCACCTGGCCCACAAAGATATTTCTTAAAAAGAAAAGATCCTACCTCCTTGTAGGGATGAGTTTGACTCTCACTGAGTAAAATCTATTTTTATGTTTTTATACTGTGACCAGATGACATCTTTGTAATTTTTTTGGCAAATAATACTAGACTGCCTCTTTGGGAGAGACCTGCCCCTGTGGGGGGAAATTGTCTTAGATATGCCTCGCTCCAGGGCAAGTACATCCAAAAAGGCTACCAATGAAATGATGCGATTAAAGGTGACAGGTACTGAGAGATATTCACTGCCAATCATCATGCTAGTGCTTAGGACACTGAGATGAATGAGTTGCAGTCCCTGTCCTTGAGGGCTCATCCTCTAGACAACAAGGCGACTGTGTATAGCAGTTTCGTGCACTCTGCAGCTTGGCCCAGTTTGGCAGCAGAAGAGATGGGAGTCCAGCCCTGGCTGCCATAGACAAAGGCATGGTTGACTCAAGCTGGTCATGGACACGGGCTTAAAGGCAGTTCTTAAAAAAAAAAAAAATCCCAAAAACTACACTTGGAAAATACAAATCTAACCCTCTGAAACTTATGGGAAAAATATCTCAAATCTGAACTTTCTGTCTTTGATTTTATCCATAGTGTTGTTATCTAACTCTGAAATAGGTTAATAGGTAACAGGACATTTTCTCCCCTTTATCCCTACTACACACTTTCAAACCTCCTTTCCCACCAAGGGCACCCTCTTGGACATATTTAACATACAACATTAAATATTCATATATCCCTAAAAACCAGGAAATGCTTATTGGGTGTTTTAGCTTACCTATGTCACGATATGTTATAAATCTCATTCACTTCCTATTTTTTTTCATGCAACACTGTTATGAAAATCTCCCTATGTGGCTGTACACTGTATATTTAGGCTGATGCATCTCCATAGCATAACCCATAGTTGCATCCACCACACTTAATCTTTTCTCTCTGTCCAGGGCACCTAAGTTGCCTTTAACTCCCCGCTTCCACAAAGCAATACTAGAATGAACTTTGTATACATGTCTTTCCAGTATTTTCTAGGATATTCCTCCTACGAGTGGGAACCTTGGGTCACAGGTCATACACGTGTTTCATTTCACTAGACTCTTTCAGAATAGTTAGACCAGTCAGGTTTCCACCAGGAGTATAACACAAGGAAGTTTCCATCTCTTACATCAGGGTCAGCAGTGTTGATTATCCACCTTTCTCAATGTTGCCATTCTGATGGACACAAAGAAATTTCTCATAATTGTTTATATTGCCATTTCTCTGAGGATTTATAACTTAAAATACTACATGACTGACAGTCTTTGATTTAGATTTTCTTGCTCCCCACCGGAATACCCGTGATGATTTAAAAAAAAAAAAAAAAGAACAAAAGCAAATGGCACTCAATAAAACGAGAATAGAATTAGAACAGAACAAACCTACAGGTCTGAAAGAATTTCTATAAATGCACCCCATCCCTCATCCACAATTCCAGCTCCACCCGGCATGGACCCAGGGGTCGTACTACCTGGAAAACCAGGAAGCCAACCTTCTCTTGCGTAGGTATAAGTATTAAAGTAGACAGAATATTGTTGCCCACTCCAGCCTCCAGTGACTCTGCTTCCACAGCCATTATGAGTCCAAAACTGAGAAGAAAAGGCACAGGAAGTGGGAGCGGTGGGTAGATCTGGCTGTGCACATGATGTTCTGAGACATATAGGATAAAGGAAGAGGCTGCAACTGGAGACAGGACTTGCCCTCATAACAGCCCCCTGGGGAGAGTACCTGCCACTCCCAGCAACTCCTGCCTCAACTCCTTAGTGTCCTCTGGAGTTAGAGCCCCACCCTACAGTGGTGTCACTGTGGGAAAAGGAAGATGTGGGGGAGGAGCAGATTGAAACATGGCATGAGTCAAAAGTTTTTCTTCGGGCATGCTCAGGGAAGACGTTCTTTAGACCCCAGGTTAAGATGTCAAGGAAGCAGCTGGATGTGAGCCTCAGGATCCAGAGGGGAGATAAGGGCTGGATCTACAAACACAGGAGCCATCTCCCTGTGGATCCCTATAAACGCACAAAGCTGGATAAGATCTAGGGGATAAACCTACAGAGAAGAGAAGAGAGCCCAGATCCCAGCTCTGGGCGCACCCACCTCAGGGGGATAGCAGAGGAGGAAGAACCAGCAATAGAGATTAGAAAGAGTGAAATAAGAGGGAACCAGGACAGCAGAACAGCACGCTGGCACATGCGCCATGAGAACGAGACAGGAGTCAGCTGGAGCGAGCCCCAGAGGAGTCAAATAAAGACAGGAGGAAGCACGGGCCAGAGTAATCCGGACAGCACCAGTGCAGCTTTAGTAAGCCTGTGAGGGAGGGGTGAGTGGGGACGGGGTGAGTGGGGACGAGAGACGAGAAAGTGGAGACAACAAGTCTTTGAGATGAGAAAGTGGAGACAAGTCTTTCAGGAAGTCTTGCTGCAAACGACAGAAGTGGGGCAGGGGAGAAAGGGGTAGGAGGTCAAGGGAAGATTGAGATTCTCTACCTGGCCGAGAGGGAGAAACAGTGTAACGAGGAGGGATGAGATGGAGCGCAAATGTGCTACATTTTAAAAGACAGTACAAAACCACCAGAAGTCAGACTGCACTGGAGCCAGGCAGAGAGAATGGAAGCCTGTAGCGACGGGAGGCTACGGTGGCACGTGGGCTCATCAGGGTGGCCCTCCGAGATACTGCTGGTGAGCACACAGAGAAGTCACTGCGTTCCCACCAGGAATGCGCAGTTAGTGATATTCTTAGTTGTTCATGTTTTAATCGGTAACATCTTTTTTAAGGAGAAGTCATTGATCTCATTTTTAACTGACAAATATTAATTGTATGCATTTATAAAGTGATAGTTGGATATATGTTTACATGGCAGAATGATTAAATCAAGCTAATGAATATATCCATCACCTCTCCTACCGACCCGTCTTTTTTCTGTGTGGTGAGAACACTTAAAATCTATTCTTTAGCAATTCTGAAATATTGTAATAATAGTGCAATATACTATTATTAGCCATGGTCACCAAGCTGTGCAATGGATCTCTAAAACATACTCCTCCTGTCTGACTGCAGTGCTGTACCCTTTGAATAATACCCCCCCCCCACCTCTGTAACCACCATTCTCTCTACTCCTGTCCGCTGAACTTCTTTAGATCCCACATAGAAGTGAGATCATGCGGTATTTCTCTTTCTGTGACTGACTTATTTCACTTAACACATTGCTGACGGGGCACGAGTTACCCGCTAACATGGATAATTTCTGCATAAAATATTATAAGCAGCAAGAGACGAGGAGGGGAGAAAGAATAAAATAAGCTGAATGTGGGACAACCAAGACTTGAGACTGGGAGAAAGGAATCCGGGAACAGCTGCTACATTAACAGATTGTTGACCGGCAATTTCATGCAGAAACTATCCATGCTACCAGGCAACTTGTGACTGGTCAGCAATGTGTTACCATAAAGTCCTCCCAGCTCACCTATGTTGGTGCAAATGACAGAAGTTTCTTCTTTTTCAAGGCCGAATAGTATTTCATTGTGTATATATGTCACATTTTCTTAATCCATTCATCTGCTGATGGATACACAGCTCGCTTATCTTAACTACTACCGTGAATAATACTGCAATGTCCACGGAGTGTAACTATCTCTTTGGCACACTGATTTCATTTCCTTCGGATAAACTCCGAAGTAGGACTCCTGCATCATATGGGAGGGAGTTCTGTATTTAGCTTTGAGGAACCCCATACTGTTTTCCATAATGGCCATATTAATTTACACCCCACCCACAGAATAGAAGAGCTCTCTTTTCTCCACCTTCTTGCCAATGTTCTTTTCATCTTTTTGATATCTATTCTAACAGGGATGAGGTGGAACCTCACGGTGGTTACAACTTCCATTTCCCTGGGGATTAGTGATGTTGAGGAGCTTTTCATATATTTGTCTGTCTTCTTTTGAGAACTGCCTGTAAGGTTCTTTGCTCATTTTTAATAGGGTTATTTGTCTTCTTGATATTAAGTTGCTTAAATTCCTTATATATTTTGAATACTGGCTCCTTACCAGATGTGTGGTTTGCAAATATTTTCTCCCAATCCACGGGGTATTCCTTCACTTGGGTATCAGATGTTTTCAAGTTACATTTTATTCCATTATATTTTGTTATAATCTTATGTTATTGTGCCATATTTTGTTATCAATCACTAAACTCTGGGCATACGATACCGCAACTCCAAAAATATCATTAAGCTGGAATAAGCCAATCTTAGACATCCCAAGAAAAAGAACTCTTTTCACTGTCTTGGAATCAGTCTTAGGATTCAGAAAGGTAACCAAATGCCTCATTCATTCCCAAACATATATGAGAAGTCTACTATGTGACAGAACCTGTCCTGGACATAAATTAATAGCCATGGTTCCTGCGAATAAATAATTACAAGGAGACACAGTGGCCAGAAAAGGACTCTGGGAAGAGAGAAGATGGGAGCCCGGACATGAGGGATGAAAAACCATCTGCTGTACAGAAAACAGAAGGCAAAGTTCTAGGTGGGAGAAACATTCCATGGGGGCGGGTAATGCCGAGTATTAGCAAGAGCACAGGAAATTGTATCTTGCTGCTAGTGGAAGCAAATATTGGTGAACATTTTCAGTAGGGGGAGCAATTAAATAATTTTATGCAGCAATTTCATTTCCGGTAATTATCCTAAGGAAATTCTCAAAACTACATATCACCTCCACAGAGCAGCCTTTAAGAGGTCTTTTAAAAACCCAGATTAGTTTGTTCAAGTGGTATGCTGGTACGTGTTTAACACCTACCTGACTCTCCAGGGGAAAAATGCCCTGATTGGCAGCATCTATTACGAATTTTGGTGGTGTAATTAGGAACCGTCCCTGAATTACCATGGATGTTTCAACTTAGGATTTTTCAACTTTATGATGAGTTTGTTTGGGTATTAAATGTATTTTTTTCACTTAATATTTCCAACTTACAAGGAGTTTATCAGGTCCCTAGAAGTGGAGCAGCATCCGTACTCTCACTATGGCAGATTTTGAGTTACCAACATGGTGTCACTGAGTAAGGAGCTGGAAAGAGATGTGCACAACAGACTCTCACAGCCCACGTGGGCTGGCTCCAGCATACCACTGGGTTAGCATCCCTGCCCTGAACAGCGCCCTCCAGTGGATGTCCATTGCCCCTTGTAATAAAGTCCACGCTCCTCACCCTGACCACCAAAGCTCTGCAGGACCAGGTGGCTCCCACCCGCCTCCCCTGCCTTCTCCTGCCACACACTCTCCCCTTCACTCACTGCTTCTGAATTTTGATTGATCTCCCTGATTTCACTTCCACTCAGGGTCTTTCATTATAGTCTTGCCTAGATCTTCCCCTTGTCATTCAGGTGTCTGTTTAAATGCCACCTATTCAGAAAGGTCCTCCCTGACCACCCTCCCTGAGCTTGCCCCCCTTGGGTTCAGTATGTTACCCTGTTGTATGAGACTGATAGCACTCATCACCACCTGAACTCACTTCACTTATCATTTTCTATTTTTTTCTTTCTTCTTTCCCTCCCTCCCTCCCTTCCTTTCTTTCTTTTTTTTTTTTTTTTTATAGAAACAAGATCTTGCTCTTGCTCAGGCTGGTCTGCAACTCCTAGCTTCCAACAATCTTCCCATTTGGTCTCCCAAAGTGCTAGGATTACAGGTGTGAGCCACTAGAATTGAAACTCCTTAAGATCAGGTGTTGGTCTAGTTCTGGTTACCCCTGTCATTCCCAGCACTGGAAAAATATTTGGCATGCAGTAAGTACTCAATAGATACTTGTTGAATATGATAAGTCGATTAATTTATAAGAGTCAAAACTTTTAGGATCACATAAGCATCCAGAATTAGGGAAATGGTGAAACTAACATTTATGGATCATTTACTATCTGCCAGGAACTGTAAAAAGCACTTAACGTTTTTGTCTCAGGTGTTTGTTGAGCTATTATTAGGGAAGTTCCTTATTTCACACTTGGTGGTAGCTATTTACATTGGTCCAGAGCCATTTAGCAAGGAGGGCCAAGGGGCAGGACGGCAGCTAAGTTGATGAGTCCCTCGCTCAAAGGCGGGATAACAGCATCAAAATCTCTCCCTGAACTTCAAGCATCAACCATCACAAAGCAAGCTTTCAGACAATACTTAGTGATATTGTGATAAAGCTCACAATATAAGGGAAAATGAAATATATTCTGTAAGCTCTCAAGAAAAAAATATAAACATGTTTATACATATATGAAATGCTTAGGAAAAGACTAGAGACAAGCGCATCAACGTGTTGGCAGTGACTGGGTCAGAGCGGGTGGACTGTGAGTGACTTTTATATTCTTCTTCATACCTTTCTACATTTCCCAATTGTATCCCCATGAGCATGACTTTTGAAATCAGAGAAAAAAAATCTATAGTCTGGGCACAGTGCCTCATACCTATAATCCTAGCCCTTTTGGAGGCCAAGGCTAGAAGTATACTTGAGGCCAGGTGTTCCAGACCAGCCTAAGCAAGAACAAGACCATATTTTCACACACACACACACACACACACACACAAATAGAAAAATTTTAGCCTGGTGTTGTGTGCCTGCAGTCACAGGAGGCTGAGGCAGGAGGATCATTTCAGTCCAGGAGTTTGAGGCTGAAGTAAGCTATGATGATGCCACCACAATCTACCCAGGGAAGAGCAAGACTCTGTCTCAAAAAAAAAAAAAAAAATCTATATTATAACATTATTTAAGAGGTCGAAGATTTTAAGGGCAATGGAATGCAGAACTTAAGAGAACATTAACCAACTCAAATAAAGCAGGACTAGGAGGCTGCAAATGGGAGCCAGACTAATACGAGTCCTGTGGGGAGAGACCCTAACCTGAGAACAAGGCAGCATGGGAAGTGGTCACCAATGGGGGAAGCCCGGGGTAGCGAGGTGAAGGTGTAGAAGGAGACCATGGGGCCTCATGTACTTCAAAGCCTCCATTCCCAAACTCCACTCCTGCAGGGAAGCAAGTCTGGGGTGGAGTGTCCTGGGTGTCTGGCAAAAAGGGGCAAGCCACTCAACCCTGACTCAGGAAGGAAAGCTGAGCCCCCAGGCTAGAACTGGAAGAAACCTTGGCGCTCTGGGAGCAGCACAGCCCAAAACAGTGGCCTAGCCATGTGCAGGGTGACTCCTCCAGTCTCCTTGTAACAAGAAAAATCAAACTGCAATTTATTCTTCATGTCACTATATGCAAAAGTCAAATGAAGTTTCTGATACAAGATCCCACAAATGCAGCTCTTATCCATCCGTCATGTAGAATAAAGGGTTTTATAAGAAGGCTAATTTTAAATGTAGGAACTTTCCCAAATCTATGATTTGCCTCAGGACAAAAACCTTGCCCTCAGGGAGCGCCTGTGGCTCAGTGAGTAGGGCACTGCCCCCATATACCAAGGTGGCAGGTTCAAACCCAGCCCCATCCAAACCGCAACAACAACAACAACAACAACAAAAATAGCCAAGTGTTATGGTGGGCGCCCGTAGTCTCAGCTACCTGGGAGGCTGAGGCAAGAGAATCACCTAAGCCCATGAGCTGTGACGTCACGGCATTCCACAGTGGGTGACAAAGTGAGACTCTGTCTCTAAAAAAAAAAACCCTTGCCCTAAAGAATGCTGCAGATTGCCAAGCAAAATGGGCTTCATGCAACCATGGAAACCTTCTTGAAGTCATGTGTCCTAGAAGTATCTGAGTTGCTTTGTGGCTTGAATAAGAGGCGAAAAACGCAAACAATCCCTCTGGTAAGAAGTATCCAGCACCTCGGGTCACTGGCATGTCTGTTAGTACCCTTGAGCAGATCATAACGGGATTAAAAGATATGCCATTTTTCTTCAATTTTTAACTCTCTGCACCCCCAATCAAGCATTCAGCCAATTAGAACACACCAATGCCCTCTTAAAATAATTCCTATTTGGGGAACCCCTTCTAGAAACTTCAAGAGCCACCAATGTCTTCAAAATGATGAAATAACTTACCTCTGAGTTTCGTGGTCATCATATGCTGTCATCAAAACCAAGTCAAAAGCATTTGAATTTTAAAAAAAGAAAAGAAACAGCAATTGAATAGCAAAGATGGTGTGCGCCGTCACATCAAAACTCACTCCACAATTTCACCTTCTTAGTCAAGGAAAACGGCGACAGTCTTGTATTGAAATTTTACTTTTAAGCAGAGCTGAAATTTACCTTTTGTTATATCTGCACAATTTGAATGGAGTTTTTTAAAGAAAGTTTTTTTCTGAAAAATCAAGAGGCATAATTCTTTAGAATATTATTTTTCTATTTCATATACATGAAAGAAATCAATGAAGTAAATCAGAGGCAAGATCGTTCCTAGTGGGGTATGTTTGTGTGTGCCTGAGTTTCTAGAAATGCAGTGTTATTACTGGAAGACCCCAGTTGTCCTATAGATGATGAAAGTAAGGACTTTCCAATCCAGATAAGCCTCCCTTGCCCCACAACCCTGAGACTCAGCCGAAGAGACATAAATGATGATCCTGTGAGCCCTGAGATCTAGAACCTTGCAGAAATGTTCCAACTGCCTCTAAAATACCCAGAAAACAGTCTACTCTGAGCAAAGAATATGCAGAAGTCCTTAGAGGAGAAGTTCAGTCCATGTGCAGAGTCCACAAGGTAGCTACCGGGGTGCTTTGGGTCTAGATCAGTGGTTCTCAAACTGACATCATCTAAAGCACTTGTAACAATATACATATATGTCTTCATGCCAAAACTCTACCTAAGATTAATCAAATCTGAATCTCTCAGGATTTGGATCTAGACACCCCACTTTTTTTAAAAGCAAACTGGGAATGGGAAAGGGGGTCCTGTGATCACTGAAACGGTCATTCTGGCCTCCTGGCCACAGCCCATGGGAAACAGAACAGGGACTGACGACAAACATTAGTAATAATGACATTGGGCACCTTGGACATGGGCCTGAGACATTGTATCCTCAGGTCGCAAAAATTAAGAGGGGCCCCCAGGCCCATGAGCAATAGAGCCAGGTGCACTCACTCTGAAGACTTCAGGGCTACAAACTCTGCGGCCTGAACCATTCTGACAGGACCCAGAGATGGCAGAGCTGAGCCCAGACCCTGGGGAAAGGCTTGGATGCGCCACTGACAGGTTCCACCCATCTCTAAGAGGATGTGGAGAGAGGTCTGACACAGACCTGGCCAGAGGAGCCCCTGAGGAGCGCATCCCAGCACTGTTCTGGCTGCTTCTGCAGGTCTGGTGTGTAGCAGTGGCAGCGCAGAGCCTCCCTCAGGCTCAGCTGGGCTCTTTGTGTGGTGCAGGAGCCAGTAGGCCAGCCACCCTTAAAGCCATGATGTGTCCCTCTCTCCTCTCAGGACACGCAGCCCACAGCTCTCCACCCTCCTCAATAGCTGCCTTGGTTGAAGCTGGCTGTGAAGACCAAGGTCATGATCCTCCCCTGGGGCAGTCTGCGTCCCAGTGACCAGTTGATGAAGGGATAGAAAAGTCTGGCCTTTTTGCATCAACTCGGGAAAGCTCGGGAAGACTAGCCAAGCTTCAGAGCCCCACAGGTTTTTGTTGAGACAGCATCCCAGCCACCTTCCCCCTCTGACCAGTCCTGCTCTCTTCCTCTCCCTTCTGCAGCATTAAACCTAAGAGTGCCCCTACTAAACCTCCCGCACACACAGTAATCCCCATCTCCCTCTGTTTCCCAGAAGCCATTCTGCATCAAGCAGCCTCACCCTTCCTATAGGGGCAAGGGGTCAGAGGACCAAGAGCAAGGTGGGAGGAAGGTCAAGTGCCTGGGACTGGGAAGGGAGAGCGTGGCTTTACAGAGCCCGGGCACTCAGCCAAGCCAGGTCGAGAAGCCAGATGTGCTGCATCTGAGCCCAGAGGCCATGACACTCTCTTTAGCCCTGTAACCCCACAGATGCTCCAGAGGAGATGAAAAGGAGAAGCCAGGAAGAGGGAGGGGAGTGGCCTGGAAGGGGAAGAATTGGAAAAGAGGGGCTGGGAAGAGGTCTGAGTACCAGCCAGGTGCCCAGACAGACTTTGCCTGGAGGCCATCTGTGAAACAGCTTGCAAACAGGGAAAAAGTGATTTCAACAGCTTGGCATTTACTTCAATAGTTTGGTGCTTAATTCAATATCAGGCAACTTAGCAAAGAGGAAACAGAGGCTCAGAGAGGTGAAGTGATTTACCCAAAGCCATCCAGCTTATAGGGGATACGTCCAGGACTGAAAACAAACCCTACAACTTGTGCTCTTAACCACTAGACAACCCGGCCTCAAACAAAAAACAAGGACTACCTCTGGCCCACATTACAACAGCAGGGCCCAGAGAGGTGAAGAGGACTGGCCAAGGTCACACAGCTTCCCAGTGGCAGTTTCCTTTATAGAAACAATTCTTTAGCAACCCCGTACTACATGTGAGCCTGACACTACACCAGCGCCAAGTTTAATGCCATCCCTCCTGGGAGTATATGTGTTATGAGAGAGGGCCATGGGGTTAGAATGATAAAGGCAGTCTTCTCAGTCTACCAGCCCAAGGAGGGAACCTTGGTTGGAAAGCAGGGCACTTCTCTGAGACAACTACACCCAACACCGCATGGCCAGTGTCACTCACCTGCAGCAAAGCCAGAACTGCAAACCCACCACTTGGGCCCGAGAACAGCACACACCAACCAGCACCACCTGGACACACACACTTCTGTCCCCAGACCCATGCCCAGGAGACACACAGAGTTCCCTAAAAGAACTCCAAGATTCAGCAAGCCTCTTGCAATCACCCCTAGAAAGGCACCAGGGCTCCCCGCTCCATGCAGGGTGCCACACACTGAGCCACAGCATCCCCAAAGCACTGCTCTGGCCCTGGATAAATCCGAAGCTGTCAGCATGCTAATTAGCCTCCCGGAGAGGCCGGGAACGCTGGCTGACAATTAATAACTCCATCTCTCTGTTTTCTGCCGGCATATTATTAATTCATCGGGCCTCTCCACTGAGGCCAGAGAGATAACACAGACTTTGAAAGTTCACATTTGAATTTGAGGCTGAGAAGCAGAGGAGGGGTGGAGGGGAGAAGCGGCAGTCCTCAAGGGGAGCAAGGGCATGATGTGGGACAGACCTGTCCAGACCCACTTCTAGGGCTTTGTCCAGCAGAAATGAAAGTGTCTCTCACACATGGGGGTTTACTGCGGCACTGCTGGCAACTGCAACTGGAACCACCTTGCATGTGGGCTGCGCGGCTAGACTGCGAGCTGAGGAATGCCGTGCAGCAATGAAGAGCCACTACAGACCCCTTTCCAGAAACCACCGAGGAAGGATGCCTGCCACATATTGTAAAATGTAAAACATAAAAGAATAAGGGGAAAATGGAGGCATATTTGTACCATATGATTTGATTTTCACAACAGAAAGTGAAGAAGGGCTGAGAGGAGTAAGAAGGGCTGGACACGTTTTTCCCAGCTCGAGCACAGACAGAAGGGGAAAGAAGCAATCAGCCACAGAGAACGGTACCTGAAGGGAGGGCAGGATGGGGAGGGGGTGGGAGAGAGGAGCAGGATGAAGCTGGACTTGACCCCAGCACACCCAAGCCAGGTATCTTGAGCCAATACTGTCCCAGGACTGACCACAGTTCTGGTTACTTTAAAGGGAATTTACCTAACTCATCTCTGTTTCCTTCATAAATGTGGGAAGGGATGTAGGTGCCTTGTAGTCACTGAGATTGCTCCAGCAAGACCAGGGAGGCTGGGCTGTGGGCTGTGGGCTCAGCTGCAGAGGGTCCACGAGGAGGACATAGCAAGTGGCTAGGAAGGAAGGGAAGAGGAGGAGGAGCTTTCCCACTCACACCCAGCCCCTCACACCTTCACTGCTGCCCTGCTTTGGCTTTGAGATTAAAAAGAGGAAGAGAAGGATGGTAAAGGGGCCCAAAGCAGCAGGGCAGAGGATGGGCAGGGGCAGGCGGAGGTGCAGTCTGGAAAGGCGCCCGGGCCAGGCAGGTCCTGGCACTGGGAAGGTGTCTTTCTCTGTGCCCTGGCTTTGTCACCTAAACGTCAAATAAGAAGTAACGTGAGATGACATTTCTAACAGTCTTATTGTTATCACAGTGCCTTGAAATAGTAGGTGTGTGCCCAACTGTGTTTCAGCAATTTCATATACAGTGTATTTTTTTTTCAACAAAAAAGGCTGAAGCAAATTTCTTCAACTATGTCTACTTCCTTAGCACTGTTTCATTTTCTACTTGTGTGTTCATACAGCCCATCACATCCAAGGCAGAAATGCTTTGGACTCATCTGCAGCTGTGCAGCGGTGCAGCTGTGCAGCCTGGTGGCGCAGGGCAGTTCCCAGCGCTCCATCGGCTCCGCTAAGGCCTTTTCCCCTCCTTCCTCCACCCCTCTTGCCTCACCTGTGGCCTGGTGGCCCTCCATTGGCCACCTCAGCTATCAAGCACTAGGAAAAGCCTCCAAGACGGAGGCTGCAGCTGCAAAACATAGAAACAGCCACTTGGAGGCACCATAAAAAAGGGGAAACAATCTCTTGAGAAAAAAGGGGGAAATATGATAAATCGCTCAGCTGGCACTAGAGGGCGCCGCTTTGCTCATTGTTTTCAAAAAGGCGGCTGGAGGCAGATTCCATATTTTGGCTGAAGAGCTTATTTATGCCATGAGGACACAGTGGGCACAGGACTGATGGGTATTGGGGAGTCTGGCTCTCCTGCGCCTGCAAATGGGACAAGACTCTAACGGTGCAGGAGGAGGAAGCATAGAGATGGACTGAGCACCAGACTAAGAGTCACAAACCCTTCTCCCCTACCTCCTCCTTCCAGGTTGGCCCTAGAAGGGAAGAGGTGGGACAGCACCGTGGAGCCCTGGCTCCTTGCCCTGTGCTCTGGGAAAGGTGGGAACACATCTGCTTTCTCTGACAGCATCCAGTGGCTTCAGCAAAGGAACCCAGAGGTTATGCGTTCTTGCTTTCTCAGCGGTGAGAGCAGCCAGCGGAGAGGGGGCCTGTCACCCTGCAGAGGACCCCTCTTGCACAGAGGGCTCAGCTGCCAGCAAGCGCAGGAACTCATCGCTCAGACACCACCACGATTATTCTCCAGCCCTGGTCTCTAGAACTGCAAAAGGCTTGGAGGCGAAACTAATGTAGGAAAAGGAAAGTCACTAGAGGCCAGACCTAGAAACAGAATCTCTGGAGGACAGGTAAAGAAAACACAAGGTTGAGTGCTAAAGTTCCCCCCAAGGGCCCATCTTAAAGCAAATCTCTAGAAGTCACCAGAATTGTGTCAGTTCCCCAGGGGAGAGCCTGATTCTCTGGATTCTCTGTGCCTTCCTGTTCTCCTAATTCCAAGAAAGCAGGGCATATGCTACAGGTCCCTTCTTGGCTGGTGGTTTTCAAACGTGTTACTGGCTAGCACTAACAGTGTGTGCAGGCGCATGGTTTCTGTGTTCTCTGGCATATGTTCTGGTTTCTGCAAGCCTGTTGTATGTTATACTACAACCCTAAAATTCCAAAATGCCTCATCTTTTAGAGAGAGTTGGAATTTGCAGGTCTTGAAACCCAGGTGCCTTTGGTCCAAACTGGTCATCTAAATGAGTGAAACCCCCCTGCCGAAGGCAGGAGGAAACAGCAGCGACTATAGTGACACGGAGACTTCTTGTCCCCTCTAAAGCATACAAATTTAAATGGAACTAAAACATCAGATCATTCAATAAGGCACTTCTATTTAACTAAACAAATTCTGCCATGTGCCCTCCCTACAACAGCATTTCCAGATTCTTGAATTCTAAGAACTAAATCAAGCAATGCTTGCTTTGGCCACCAGGTGGCAGCATGTGGACTAAGGTCTCCACTTGGTCTTACTGTTAGACAGGCGTGGGCTGCCTTTCAAGAGGCCAGGTGGAAATTGGCCCAAAGGCCTTGAAAATTCAACTAGGTTTCAAGGTTGAGACACGAGTTTCTTCACAGAATTTGGTGCTGATGTTGAATGTGGCGAGAATACTGGTTAGATGCTTGAGTTATCTCTCCCAAGTCAACAGAGCCACATGGCATATGAGACATAAGTAAGCAGGACTCACAGGACTAGGTCCTCCAGGCTGTCACTCATCATAGTCCATCAACCTTGTAAACAGACGAAAGTTCACGGAAAGCATCAGCAGTCACCCAGGCTCTTAGGACTCCAGTGTCCTCATCTGTAAACGAGGCAAGTTGGACTAGATAATAATAAAAATAATAATAATGCCTGATATGCATTAACAGTTTCCCTTTGTCAGGCTCTGTGCATCTCCTCAACCTCCTACAAGCTGCTGTGGTCTACCAACATAAACACCTGCCCCCAACTCTAACTGTGGCTTCTGTACCCGGTGCTGTGAATCTGTGGTGCTCTGCTGTAGACAGGCTCCTGAAGGAGAGGAATCAGATGTGAAGGGAGGGCGGAAATAATCATTCCCCGGACTAAGTACTTTACATTTTGTTTATACTTCACAACAATTAAAAAAAGTTACTATATTCACCCACAATCTAGCAAAGGAGGAAAACAAGGCTCAGAAAGTTGACTATTTTGCCCAAAGCCAAATAAGACATGGTTCAGTGAAGATCAAACAAAGGCAAGAAAGAGCATGGTACACAAACAACCTGCAACTTAACCTGCCTGGGTTTTACAGCCCGGGAGCCTCCACACCCCAGAGGCTGACCCTGATCTAGACCTAGAGCCCCTGAAGTCCTGAGTTCCTGGACTAGACCTGACAGTACAGCTGGGAGCTGTCAGAGGCCAGGTGAAGATCTATAATGTACTCACCAGTGTACCCCCTGTTTACAGAGCATTCATTCATTCCCAGCCATCTCCGAAGAGCCTAGGTATCAGGCATTGCTCTAGCACTGGGGGTACAGAATGCACTAGTCAAAGTCCCTGCTTTCACGGCACCGACACTCTTGTGAGGGGGGCAGTCACCTGCACAGAGTCATGTGACACAGTGACCAGGGTCTATTTTAGGCTGTGTGGTGAAGGACAACCTCTCTGAGCAAATATCACTTAAGCTAAGGTCTAAGTGACAAGACTGAACCAACCCTATTAAGATCTGAAGAAAGAAAATTTAAAAAGATCTGAAGAAAGAACATTCCAGACAGAAGAAGGAACCAGGGCAGAGACACAAGCAGATATAGGTCTGGCCTGAAAAAAGGCCAGTGGGCAGGAGTGAAGGGAATAAGGGAGAGAGTAGATGAGGCCATGGGGGAGGGCTTCCTAAGCCAGGAAAAGGGGTTCAGATTGTCTCTATCTATTGTGAATAGACATTCCCTGACTCCAGAGAATCAAAGATGCAAAGAGCAAGGCCACTTAGGAAGCCATACTGCAATGGGCCAAGTGGCAATGGCTTGGAAGAGACTGGCAGCAGAGGGGATGGAGAACTGTTTGGACTTGGTATATGCTTGGGAGATGGCACTGGCAGGGCTTGGCACTAATCATAAGTGAGAAAAAGAGAAAGAAAGAGATAAAAAAGATCATGAAAATATTTGGCTTAGGCAACTAGAGAGATGCCATTTACTGAGTGAGGGAAAATGGGGCCAGATGGGATCACGAGAGGATCAGGAGTTCTGTTCTCATGTAGAGATGCCAGGCAAGCATTTGGCTACAAAAGTTAAGAGTTCATAAGAAATCCATATTCAGGAGCCATTTACAGATATGTGGACCTGATTGAGATCACTCAGGGAGAGAAGAAAAGGCCCAGAATACCTTGGAGCTCACCAACATCTTGAGGTCCCCACCCATCTAAGTGATACAATAAATGTGGTCAAAACTTAAAACAGGCCAACAAGGTAGTCATTTTTTTTTTTTTTTGAGACAGAGTCTCATTGAGTCACCCTGCATAAAGAGCCATGGCATCATAACTCACAGCAACCTCAAACTCTTGAGCTAAAGGGATTCTCTTGCCTCAGTCTCCCAAGTAGCTGGGACTACAAGGTGTGCACCATGACATCTAGCTAGTTTTTTCTATTTTTAGTAGAGACAGGATCTTACTCTTGCTCTTACTTGAACGCCTGAGCTCAAAAGCTCAAGTAATCTGCCCGCTTCAGCCTCCCAGAGTTCTAGGCTTCCAGGCATGAGCCACCACATCTTGCCCAAGGTGGGTATTATTGCCCCACTCCACTTGAAAAATGCAGAGGTTACAACGTGCCCAAGAGCCCACAGTTTATACACAGTAGCATTGCAAGAATTCGAGCATGAATCGGGTTCCGGTCATTTTCCTGGTGCTGTGCCGATCATTCAGGGAACACTAAAGGGAGTAGAAGCCTTATCAGGCTCTAGAACCAGAGGACCTGGAAGGAATTTTCACTGGCTCTGTGATACTGGACAAGTATCTGAACTGCCCCATGCCTCAGTTTCCCAATGTGTAAATTTTTTTCTTTTTTTTCTTTTGCATACATCTATTAAGGGCCTATTATGTGCCTGGCACTGGGCTAAGTGATGGTCACACAACAGGGAGCAGACAGACTTCTCTAGAAGGGGACACAGACGTGTAAACAGGCAATTACAATACAGTGTGATAAGTACTGTGATTAGGAAAATACTGCTTCCCCCTTTACAGAGCAAGTCATGCCAACCTACGCAAACTTGAAAGTTACACATAATTTCCTTTCTTCCAAACCTATATGCAATAATAGTCCCACACAAAATGTTTCTGTTCTTTATAATAGTACCTATTATTTCCATTAGAATAAATAATACATGCAAAGTACCTTGCATGTAGCCAGTGCTCAGCAAATGGCAGCCCGTCATTACTAAGACACAGGTTTGGGGCCTAGCACCCCCTCTAACTCAGTTTTCTTTTCTGTATGTTAGGAATTATAACGGCTAGTCCATGGGGTCATTGTGAGGGTCAGAAGAGATAGCATATATGAAAACATCTTGGAAGTTGGAAAGAATTATATTAAAGTATCAGTGAAATGTTTTTAGCACAGAGGACCACCTGGTCAACCAAGAGGTCCTTATAACTGGAACACCAGGCCTTGATGAAACCTTCAAAGAGGTTCATTGGGGTATAACACTCTACACAAGAAAATCTGCTTCAGCTGAATCACCAAAAGTATTTTCCATAGAAAAATGGAGACCCTTCCCTCTGACCCTGTCAAGTCATTTCCTACTACCATCTGGCTCAACCAGACAAAAGCAGAAAAAAACAAAACAAAACCCTCCCGGGTTGGTTTCTCGGCTTTGTGAATCTCCAGATCCCCAGGGAGGCAAGATCTGTAAAGCTGGTGGTATGTGCTGTCGCTGTCAGCTTGTAGGTATGGACAGGCCTCGGGATGGGTTGGAATGGGGGGAGGAGCAGGAAGCTGGAGGGCCACCCAAATACAACCCTTTCTGATTTCCCTTAGGAGTAGCCCTAGGACTAGAGCCAGGGGATTCCTGCCTGTTGAACAGGAAGCCAGAAAGCAGAAGACAAAAGGGAGGAGAAGGCTCCGTCTCTCCACGGTACACAGCAAGTGCTGGGTGCTGAGCAGCCCTGAAGGAAGGCAGACAACAGACTCCTCCCTGCCTCTGCTGACTGTTCAACAGGAGGGCCTTGCGCAGTCAGCAACCTGCACAACCACGCGGCTGTCCCAGGGATTCCAGCTGTCTCCTTCCCTGGAAGGGAACCTAATTAGGAACAGGCAGCAATTCTCTTCGGTGCAGTTATTTCTGTTAGGTAATTGCCCCAGAAAAGCCCCTTCCCCAGAAAACCCCTTCCTGCTTTCAATAGACCAAGACTAGCTGTCTCACTCTTAAAGTTACAGCTCCTTTCCAAACGCAGGGAGTTGCCTGCTAGACATCTCCTTATCTCCTAGTCGCAAAACTTGCCTCATCTGCCTGCCCCAATTCCCCGCTGAAAATTTCAACTTATGGCCTGCCCCTAACAGCTCTTCCCGCCAGTTCAGTAACTCCTTATTGGCTATTCCACCATCCCGTCATCATTCTGAGACGTCTCCTAACTGAACCTATGTAAGGGGGCGCTTTTCTTTTGGTCTCTCCCTCCTCTTCTCTCTCCCTCTTTTCTCTCTTCTTCTCTTTCCTCTTTTCTCTCCTCCTTGGTGCTGCTCTGCCGCATTTCTCCCTCACCAATGAAGACCTTTTGTACGAGCCTTAATGGTCTGTGAGCTCTCTGCCAGTAGAGTGCTGCCCTTTCAATTTCCTCCTTCATTCCCCAGATTCTTCCTGTGCACTAATGACACCCAAGGCACTGGTCTAGACGCTGGAGATAAAACTAAGTCATGCTTTCAGAAAGCTTACACGCCAGTCTCTGTGTGTGTGTTGGGGAAGCAATAATAAGAGCTGTGATGAAAAATAAAGAGGGAAAGCGTGACTTGGGGAAATGCCATTCATACAGGGAGGTCAGGAAGTGTAAAAGAGGTGAAGGAGGGGAGGAGCCACACAGAGGGGACAGCAAAGGCAGAGGCCTTGAGATGGGAGCTCTGAGCACATTCAAATAAAGCAAGAGGCCAGCTAGCTGGGGCAGAAGGACTAGGGGAAAGAGGAAGATAGAAAGCCAAGATGTCTGTGGACCTCTAGGGGCTCAGGGAGAGGGCCAAGAGGTAGAGGAGGGATAGCACACAGTGACATGCTAAAGGCCTTGGGTTTTCTTCTGTAGGAGATAGGGAACCACTAGAGGGCTGTGAGCTGAGAACTGGCGTGATACATTTCTGAAGACTCTTTGACACAAACTCCCTGTACTATCTTTCTAAATACTTTGTAAATCAGAAAAAGACAAAGAAAGGATCTTTATCTGCAGTGGGGGGAAAGGACTCCAGCAGGGTGGGGTAGAAGCAGTAGGCTTGTTAAGAAGTGGTTGACATATTCCTCGTGGGCAAGATACTAAAACTGAGCCCCAACTGTAAAAATGGAGTTAATGATGGTACCAACCTCATTCAGTTTTCACATGGACAGATGAATTAACACTTGTAAAATTACAAATATCTAGAACAGTGCTGGCATCCAGTAAGTACTATATGAGTGCATACAGAATAAAAGTAAAATAAAATTAAAGTAAACTAAAAGTAAAAGGTGCTTGGACCAGGAAGATAGTGGTAGATGTGGTGAATGTGATCTGACATATTTTGGAAGAATCAGCCGATGGGGCCTGGCAAAAGTTGGGTGTCAATATGAGAATCAAGATGGCACCAACATTATAGGCCCCAGCAGCAGAAAGAACATAGGTAGTATAATATTTACCAAGATAGGGAAGACTACAAAAGGAGCAGGTTTGGAGGAAATTTAATATTTTGATGTTGGATGTGTTTGAAATGCCTATGGACATACAAGTGAAGGTGGTGACTAAGTGGGTGTTTGCTAAAATTCAGGAAGGAGGTCGAGGCTGGAGATACAAATGGCATCCCCAGTATATGATGGTAACTGTAGGACTGGGACTGAATGAGAAGACTGGGAAGGAAGTGTTGGTAAGAAGAGAAAAAGATTGCGGACTGAGCCATGCGTGGGCCCTCCCATGTTCAGAGACTGAGAAAAGAAGAAGGAAATCAGCAAAAAGATGAATGGGCAGGCAGAAAGGTGGAAGGAGAACCAGGAGTGGTATAATAAAAACCATGTAGAGAGTTCTTACAAAGAGGGAGTGATCAGATGCTGCTGCTGTGGCTAGGTCAAAGAAGTTGGACACAAAGAATCACCCAGTGGACTTGGCAACAGGGAAGTCTATGTCACCACATCAAGAGCTATTTGTTTGACAAATGCCCGATTGCAATGGGTTCTAGAGGGAACAGGGAGAAAAAAAAAAGGACAACAGACAGAATAGACAAAAGGGCTCATCTTGCTGTATGTGGACACCAGTCTCCACATATAATGTGACAAGTGGTCGGTCCCCAGTAACAGGAGGAAAGGCCTGGTGCAGGGCCCAAGTGCAGCAGGTGGTCCATGTGGTGGGTGGAGCTTGTACATGTCTCTTCTGATTGATGCCATTTTCCCAGTGAAATAGGAAGGCAGTTGTCATGAGCTAGAAATGGGCTGACAGGAGACATTTGGCATTTGAGGATTAAAGGAAAGGTCTATGAAATAACCTCTAGAAGAGCGTGAGAATGAATGGAAGAGGGAAAACTATAACTGGGCAGGATGAGGGCTGAGTTGAGCGGCAGTTCACACGGAGGCCAGCCAGATCCAGAATACGAGACAGTGTGGAGGAGACAGCTGCCCACACAGAAGGCAACTGCAGACCAGGCAGCATTCTAGAACAGTGGAGGTGGAGTGGGGGGTGGGGGACTAGTAATAATAAGAAAGCTGGGCAGAGAAGGTGGGGAGGATACAGAGGATTCTGCTGCTGATGGAACATGCATTCCAGGCAGTGCAATATTAAAGTCTGGAGAGTAGGGAGGGGAGGAGAGGGAAGTAGATCAGTTCAAGGCACACTGGAAGCCGAAAGGGGAAGGAGTCTGGGTGGTGGAGAAAGCACAGGGGTGTTCAGCGTGGAGGTCTCCAAGCAGCCTGCTGTGATGAGGTGTGAGGGCAGGGGGCAGGGAGGGCGGGACAACACCACTGTCTCTATCACTTCCCATTTTCTCTTCAACCCATTCCTCTAGGGCAGTGGTTCTCAACCTTCCTAATGCTGCGGCCCTTTAATACAGTTCCTGCGGGTCACAATCCACAGGTTGAGAACTGCTGCTCTAGGGCTTCTGACCCCATCACCCTGCTGCAACAGCTCCCATTAAGGTCACGTCTGTGTTGTCAAAACTAATGATTCCTTCTCTAACTTCGTTTTATTTGACCTCAGCAACATCCCACACAGATGGTGATTCCTTCCTTCTGCCTCTTCATCCCCATACTCTCTGGTGTTCCTCCTTCTCCTACTCCTTCTCACCTCCTTTGTGAGCTCCTCCTCCACTGCTACACTCCTGAAAATTGGCATCCTCCAAGGCCACTGATGGGTCTTCCCTATTTCATGGCCTCATGGCCCTGCCCAAGTGAAAGCAGTCTCCCAGTCATCCCACCACCACCCCGCCATGCACAGCTGATACAAGATCTTGACATCATCCAATTAGCAAATGTTTAACTTAGCGAAAGACATCAACGTTACCTGCACACTGCTTGCTAGTCTTGGTGAAGCTAGCTTTTCACTGAGTATTGTAGGAATTCTTAGGTTTGGCCATATGACAGGCAATGAGTGACACAAACAATGTGTAAATAGTCTCTGCCCTCACATTGTTCAGGGTCTTCTTAGGAAGATAAGATAGAGGTACATAAAAAGATAGTACTTCTAAATATGAAAAACCACCAGCCATCAGATTGGCATGGTATTCAAATGGCACTCTAAGTCCTTCTACTCATTTTGAAAAGTCATGATGAGGTGATTTACTCAAGATCACACCACTAATGAGGTCACCCTGGGAACCAGACCCAAGTCTCAACCCCCACACAAATGCTCTCCCCATTGCAACACCATAAATGGGTGTTTCCAATAAGAAGTGCTGTGGGATTACAGTGAAAGGCACTGTGCCGTCATGTTTATAGGCATGGATTCTAGAACCAGACTGTCAGGTGAGGGTTCAAATCACTAATCAATCTCAAATCACAATGCAGTTACTACCAAAGTGACCAAAGGAAAGTCACTTAACTTCTCTGTGCCTCGTTGGTTAAATGTAGATTATAAGTACATAACCCTCACAGTTATGATGCGAGTTAACATGAGTTAATACGTGTCAAGGGCTTAGAATGTTGCCTGGCACTTAAAGAGAGCTATGTGAGGTTTTGAAGACTAGTAATGCTAAGAGATGAGCAGCAGAGAGGTCTGCTGAGTGCTGGCTGTGCCCAACTCCTCTCTGAATCCCGGGAGTTGGGCACATCGAGGCTCACAGAATGAACACATGAACCAACAAACATTAATACTTAACAAACTTAAGAAGCAGAGATCAGTAATCTCCCCTTACTTGCACCATCCAGAACATCCACCAAAACCAAGTAGGAAAATTCCACCATGACCACCAGCATCATTGAAAACCACCTGTTACTAGTCTCTGAGCAACTGATGACATCCAACAAGTCAACTAGCCAAGGCAAGGGGAGTTAAAAACATCCAGCCCGCAGGACATGCAAACATGCAGAGTAAACTCCGTCATCCAAAGGACAAAGTCCTTACATACCCTGGTGGGTGACTGAGAATTCATTGAAAGGCCATATTCCTTTAATTTAGAACTCCTAGGGATAAAAAGCTCAAGTTCTCCACACACATGAACTGGATTCAAGTCCACCTAAAACAGAACATAAACCCTTTCGCCCTACACAAAAAGAGCAGAGATAAAGGCTCGAGTGGCCCCAGATCCTGGGCAGTGTCTTCCATCACCCGGAGACTGGCCCCCATATGCAATCGATCTTTCCTCCACGGTTGATACTGGAGAGTGGCGTTAGTCACAATTCCTAAAGGACAGACGAGATAGATGATTCACGTTTTGGTGCATTCCCTATGGTTTTCAGGAAAGCTCAGAGTATGAAACAGATCCCAGTTCTTCCCCCACAAAATCTAGGTGAAGCAGGTGAGTTTGGTCAGGCAAGCTTGATCCGCCCCCATCTGACGGCTGTAGACCTAACCGCCGGAGGTTCCAGGAGGCCTAGAGGCCCAGGGCGGGTGGCAAGCCCAGGGGACCGCCCCCGGACCGCGCTCGGCGCGCCCCGCCCCCGCGGTGGCCCCCGCAGCCCCCCCCCCAGCCCCCCGCACGCCCCCCCATACTCACTCCCACTCCTTGCGCCGCGCCTGCGGGGTGCTCTGCATCTTGTGCGCCTCGTGCGCTTTGATGATGTCGCGCTGCTCGATGAGGCCCCCGCGCCGCCGCTTCATGACGTCCGGGCTCACCGGGAGGAAGGGGCTGGAGCCCGCCTCCAGCGCCGTGCCGCCCTCCCAGCCCGGGCCCTCGCCCTCCTGCACCGGGAAGAAGTTGTCGAAGCCGGCGGACGCGGCGCGCGGAGAGGCCGGCAGCATGCCCACCTCGTCGGAGGCGTCGGCCTCGAGCAGCGCGCACTGCTGGGGCCGCCATGCCTCCTCCTCAGGCAGGGCCAGCACGTGGCGGCGGCGGCCCGCGGCCCCTGGCTCAGGGCTCCCCACAGCCGGGCAGGGGGCGGGCTCGGGCAGCCTGCGGCCTGGGCTCAGTCCTCGCATCTCGGGCACCATCACAGTACATTGCTCTGCCGGGGAGGGGGCGGGCAGAAATAAAGGGTAGGGGCGGAGGGAAGGGTCAAGGGTACAGAGAAATAGAGAAGAAAAAGAGGTTAATGACTTGTTCCCCAGGCTGAGGCTTCGTTCCAGACCTGGCCCAGAAACCAGCACACAGTGGGAGCTCAGTAAATGAAGTTGAAATCAGGAGCACCTACTGTGGACCAGGCTTTGTGCCAGACGCTGGGTACCCAGAGCTTAGCAAAGCAGACTTGCTTCTTGCCCTCATGGACATCACGATCTAGTGTGGAAGGCAGAGGTTAAAGAAATGAATGTGCAGAGAGATCCAAAGGCTGCCCATCTCCCCTGGACAGCCAACTAGCTGCTCCCTGCAATTTTGGGTGAAAGAACCCCTCCAACCCGCTTCCCAGTACCCCAGCTCCTCTGGGTGTGTCAGCCACCACCTGCTGCCGTGACCCCCACATTCTGGCCCATAGGGGAGCTCTTGGGAACGGAGTCCTCTGTGCAGACAGGTTCCTTCCTCCTTTACTAGTGCACTGTCCTCCTGGGCCCGGGAGCTTGTTGTGCACTGGTGCCCCTGCTGGCTCCCTGCGCCTCATTCCCTTTTCCAAGCCAAGGAGGATAAGGTCAGAGTCACCTCTAGAAGACGTATTCATTCTGTCAACATTGACCAAGGGCTTACCCTGAGCCAAGCCCTGGGCACTCCGAGATGAGCTGGAATTAGTCTCATAGACTTTGAGGGAAAGACAGGAAGGACATAGACCTTGACCACTCACAGGAAGTGCTGTGACAGAGGCAGACCTGCCTATTGCAGGAGCTCACAAAGGGGCACCAGCCTCGCTGGGAAGGTCAGGAGGGCTTAGTGGAGGACATGACTCTTGAACAGAGCTGGCTGGGCAAGGACTAGGGGAGGAATATAGGCAAAAGGACGATCATGTGCGGGAAGGAGGATTTGGGGAACCCCAGGATTCAGAAAGCGTTCCCATAGTTAGCCTGAGATCCGGGGACAGCCCTTCTCACTTAACCACACCTGAGCTTACCACTTTTTCTAGATATCTGCTTGCCAACTGCATCCTAGCCTGGAGCCTAACCTTCTCTGCAGGCACATTCCCAGACCCACACACCCCTACTGACACACACATGCCCCTGGGTCTAAGAAGTGCCATGTGTTTTCCATGCTTGAGCAGCCCTGGCATCCAAATCATTCAACTAGTGTTTGGTTGGCACCCACTCCACGCTAGGGACTGTGCTGGGCCCCTGGGGAGGGGCCAGAATCCTGCCCAGAATCCTACCCTCCAGACACTGCCCCTCAGCCTTCCTTCCCTGCATGAGACTCCAAGTCAAATCGCAAAACACACACAAAAAAAAGAATATTAAAATGGCCAGAAATCTTAATGAGCTAACCATGTCATTTTTCAGCGAGAAAGCTGAGGTCCAGAGAAGTAAAGAGCCTTGCTCAAGGTCACACGTCCAGTTTTTCTCTCCCAGAACTGGGAGAGAATTCAGATTTTAAGGGCTAGCTCATGTTTTTTTCCCACTGTATTGATCACTCTGCCTCTACTACATGAAGCAGAATCCATAGAGGCCTCTCCTAGCCCCTCTCCTCATTATGCTAAAGTAGCAAATATTAAAGAAAGGCTGGATGTGGGGGGGAAGGGGGGAGGATGGGTGGAGGGAGGGTGATTGGTGGGACCACACCTAGGGTCCATCTTACAAAGGTACATGTGAATCTTTCTAAATCTACATAAACGTCTTGACACAATAACTAAGAAAATGCCATGAAGGCTATGTTAACCAGTTTGGTGAAAATATTTCAAATTGTATATAAAATCAGACACTGTACCCCATGATTACATTAATGTACATAGCTATGATTTAATAAAAAAAATTTTTTTTAAATAAAGAAATGCTGGATGATCGGATGATCTTTGTGCATGCATGATAAATCCTGATGGGAACATTAAATAGACCCTAATGTCCCTGGAGAGCAGGCCTGTAAGTTGTCTTCTCCATTCCCAGCATCCGGACTGGCCTTCCCCACCTCACCAGCATCACACTCCAAGGCCTCAAGAGGTACTAAATTGGAAGCTCCCAGGACATGCCAGCCAGGCACTAGGGACTTGGCCACCACGGCTGGGTCAGAGGAGCAGGGGCAAAAATGCCAAGGGTCTCAAACGAGCTTGGTAGGGAGAAGAGAGAAAGGAGAAAATACATTTCCAATCCTGCCAACAGTTGGGTGGGTCCCTAGAAAGAGTGATTCATGTTCCTCACGTTGTCATTCTGTCTCAACTCCCCTTGATGGATTTTAAATTTATCCTTCATTCCTACGATGTTTAAATGTCTCTCCCGCACACACACATGCACACACCCCTCCTCTGCTTCCCACTCCCTCCCCAGGCCTTAGCCCCTCTAGCAACTCCAACTTGGACTCTGCCATCTCCAGCCTCCTCCTTCTCCGTGGCAAAGGCTCCCAGGCCACCCTTCCAGCTCTCACCACACCAGGCCCTGGCCCCTGACCTGATTCCTGACCCCCTCTTTCCTCCCCTTACTGGATTTCTTCTTCCCAGACATTCTGCCAATTTGAATCACAGCTTTGCCGAAATTATAGCAGCAATAACATGCGCTGCAGAGCTCTGGCTTCAACGGAATCAATTTTGCAAATATCAAAACATGAAATTATCTCATCTTTCCTTTAAGAATTCCTGTTAAACAACCCTTCTATTATTGATATAAACGTTCATCAGGAGACTCTGTCGCCCCCGTGGCTTGCCAAGCAGGCCAGTCCCCAGGTCTGGCTAGCATCACACTGAGAGAACACCCTCCTTCTCAAGCCATTCAGACAAGCCCGTCTGCACCTTCTAGGAAAGGACACTGGCATCGACTCTATACTTAGGTTCCCCCAGCCCCCAAATCTGGCATTCCTTAAGTTCCTTGAAGTTGAGGACTTTGTCTTATCTCTCTATATCTATTACCCATCACTGAGTTAGACACACAGTAGTTGCAATGGGGGTCATAATACTGTTTGCCAAATATTCTGGTTATCCCCTATCTGCACATAGTAGGATGCATTTCCTGGCCCCTGTGGTTGGGTAGGGCCATGTGAACCCTCTGGCCAGTGGGTAGTAAATACAAAGAAGTTTGATGTATCACTTCAAGGCCAAGCATTTAAATGCCAGTGTAAGACCCCCTAGAGCAGGAATTCTGAGCTCTTCCTGTAAAGGGCCAGATAGTAGGCATTTGAGGCTTTGCAGGCCATATAGTCTCGGTTGCAGCTACTCACAGTCTGGTGTTGTAGGATGAAAGCAGCCAGGCAATATGTAAATGAATGTTCTGATAAAACTTTGGCCATTCAACTGCATCTCTTGGACTCTATCATTGTCATTCATTCTACACCCATGGAAAAAGTGCCAGGCAAAAAATAGGGAATGGAGATCTACAAAATAGAAAGGGGGGTACACACACCAGGTTAGAAGCACCCTGAGAGCAAAGCTGCTGTCACTGTCCTAGGGCCCCCACTCCCAGGCCAGAATGGAAGGAGAACAGGCCCTGCTGCTTTGAGGTACTTGCCCTAGAAGGAGTTAATGACAGCCCCCAGGGCACCTGTCTCACTCCTCTAAGTCTTGCTTTCTACCCACCTCTCTTATTATCCTTCATTGCTATGTTTGCCTCCTGGGCAAGGATGTGATTTTCAATTATGGAGTTCCTGAGGAGGAAGAGGGCTTAGTGCAATATGGCAGCCCCAGAAAATCTCTTCCCTTGCTTGTCAGGGCATAATGGGGTGACAGGGTAAGGGCTCTCCTCAGCCCCCCACCCAAGCACCCTGCACTGCCAGAGACATGAGAGCCAGTGTCTGACATTGACTCCCCTCTCCCCTTCCAGAGTCAAAGTCAAGATCTTGATTCACAAAGAAATATTAATGTTCTTTGTACCATCTTTTCCTTTATTTCCTATCAAGAGTTTTAATTTGTATTCATCTATTTTTGATTGCTTTCAAAATAATGGCCCATGCATCCCCTTGACTTATCTGTGCCTCTCAGGCCCTGCGGTGAGTCCTCCACATTGAAGACATTCATCTTTTCCTCTCCTTGGGTTCCTTCCCACCCCACACCAG